>NC_135624.1:25021868-25314368 GCF_053574225.1 Canis aureus | reverse complement strand
TGCAGCATGGAGGTTGGGATGGGTGCAGTGGGGAGACATTTCAGAATGGGCTAATGCAGGACTAAAAGCAGAGTTGCACATCTATGTGGTGAAGTCAGGAAACCTGGAGCAGGCTGGCACACACAGGCCAGAGAGTATGCAGAGTAATATGAGGAAATATGAGGCTGAAGAAGCAGTTTGAAGATGAGTTTTTAGGAGAGCTTAGATGCTAAGCTGCAGAAATCTGACATTCTCCTATGGGCTAGGCTTTCTTTTCATGAGATGTGAAAATCACACACACAGAAAGTTTCATAGTCACAACATTTGGGAAATTTCAGATCTTCTCAGGGTGTTGACCAAGGTAGTGGGCATTCCAAGTCCTCAGGAGGGATATAATATGAGGCATTTCTCAAACGTTCTCTTCATTGTATCTAGAGAGACTGTATTTGGTGTTCCACAAAATAGACTTTGAGACATGTTTCTGGAGGTAAGAAGTGGGGAGCCATTGATGATTTCCGAAGAGGAGAATGGAATGGGCCAACCTGTCTTCTGGAAGGAATGTTGAGGATGATGTGAACAAGAAAAGGATAAGAAGCTAGAAGACCAGGAAACACGAAGAGAAGAGTTACATGGCAGCTGGGAAGATGGTAACCGTTCACGGACAGGCTTGGTCTGGCCAAGAGTGCGGACCCAGAAGGAAGAATTAAGTCTGAGTCTGAGTTGTCAAGGCAGAGAACAGTGGCGAATAGTGGGGCCATGTGCCAGGACTGCGCAGATAGGTGGCTGCTGGCTTGGGTCGGGGAGGGAAGTAGAGCCAGTGCATTCAGGCTAGACATGGAAAAGCCGAGTTACCAAATCTTTCCTGAGACAGGGAAGCATTTCAGTAATGAAAGTGGAAAGGCTGAAGCAAACCACCCACAGATGAAAACTGAGAGCAGCTGGTGACAAATGAAGGCATTTTCCAGCTCGTCTTCTCAGCACGTACGAAATCCACATACTAAGATTGTCACGCTGATGATCAAATTACTTTTTGAACAAGCAATCAAATGAGAAGTCCTAATGAAGCCCTAATAAATTGGATCTCCTAGGCTGTTCACCTCTGACAATTAATGCAGCTGTCAGGAAGCAGCAGGATCTCCCCCTCCCCTCCACCCCCAGACCCTCAGCTCAGCAGTGGAGGGAGGGAAGACTGGAGGGGGGACTGTAGGCTTAGTGGGAGGAAGGGGGGCCTCTCAGCTTGAATGAAGGGAGGGGAGACACTCAGCATGAAGGGAAGGAGGGAGGAAGAGGGGAGGGGTACCCTCACCATGGAGGGAGGGAGCGAGAGGAAAGGGGGCCCTCAGCATGGAGGAAGGGAAGACCATGGAACCCAGAGAGCATCCTTCAGGAAGCCTGTAGGTACCAGTCACCCAGCCCCTCATGGAGGGATTAGGGGATTCAGGCTCAGAGCAGAACAAGCAGCTTCCAATCCTTAAAAAGCAGCTGACTGAATCCCAGTTAACTTGAGCCTCAGCTTCTTGACACGTGAAATGGGGGCTTTGCACCAGATCTAGTTTTCCCAAGCCGGCTGATCCTCTGCCACTTTTACCACATGTGTTACTATCCAGTGAACATTTTCATGAGGTATCATTCTGCTTTGAAAAAGGGAACTTTGTGTTGCTAAGTTAAAAAGAACCACTTACCACAAATGAAAAGCAACTTTTAAAAGGAAACCAATGAAAACAAAACAGGTTATTGTAATATATAGCGTGAAGCATTTCTTAAACTTTCCTTTCACTGTATTTGGACCGGTGTTCCAAGAAGCACACTTTGGGAAATGTTCCTATCGGTAACATTCATCTTTTTAAAAGGCACTTTCAGGTGTTCCCTGCCCCATTATACTTTCCAGCCTCTCAGCAATCAAGGAGTCCATCAGTATAGCCAGATTCTAGGCCCTGACCTGCCATGTTAAGCAAGTCTTTACCCCTCTATTACCAGCTCAATTTCTTCACATGAAATAAATAGGTGGAACTAGACATTTTGCTTTAATATTCTGTGGCATACTACTACTAATAATAAAATAGGTGGTATTTGTTGAGCATTAATTCCATGCCAGTCACTTTTGGTAGACTGATCATCGTCCCCGTTTTGCAGGTGAAACAAAGAGATTTAAGTAGCTTACCCAAGGTCACACACTACTCCGTGGTGGAAATGAGATCCATACCCATGGGATCTGACTCTATCACCTTTCCTCTCCCTGGTCTCTATGTGTGAGGAGTACTTGCTTTATAGTTTTTCTACCAAGTGAATTTTTAAAAATGGGATTTCTGAAAAACAGGCTTGCCTCTAGAGGAATTGGTCAGACCCAAGGGTAAAGAGCCACCTGCCTCAATGAATGCAATGGTCTCTGATAGAGGCCCTACCCTGGTCACTTCTTTTCCAGGTCTTCTCCATGTCCCATTTGGTTTTCCATTGGGCAGTCAGACCTAAGATCTCAGCTTCCCTCCCCAGTATCCTGCCTCTGCTTTCTGGAAAAGTCTTCTGAGGCACATGTTCATAAATTCCCCTATGTCTTAGTGGGACTGATTAAGATTTCCCTGTCCTCAGGAAACTATGTGATGCAGTGTAGAAGCAAGAGGCTTTAAAGGTCTCAGTTCAGCTCTTAGCTGCATGATGAGTTTGGCCAGTCAACTGCAACAATCCTGGGCTTATATTCTGGAAAATGGGACTCATAATACCTCAACAGGGTTGAGTGAAGTCTATGTGATGAAAATTATGTGAGGCAGCAATCATCACATGTGGTGAGTGCCCACAGGTTTGCTCCCTTCTTCCCCCTTATTCTCTCATGGTCTGTATGAGCTCCAGGACTTGCATATAGGGCTGCTCGAGCAGTGCTGGCCAAACCCATAAGGATGTTTCATCCTGGGACTCTGACCTATAGGGGCTCTAGATGTAGCCTGTATTACCTGAACTCTTAAGTGGCAGTTCCCAGATCCCAAGAAGGAGACACTTTCAGACCCAGGACCAGTGATCTAGCACAGCTTCTCTGGCCAGGAAGACAAAGTAGATTTCCAGTGCAGATGACACTTTCAGTTCACATACCTGTAGCAGTTCAAATACAGCAAGGAGGTCCCCTCCAGAGAGGCTTCCACAAAAGATGGGGTGATAGCATAGTCTGGGTGGCTCATAGTCCTGGTCAGCTAGTTTCACAACAGGAGCAGCCACTGTGGCACCCAAATATTCTGGCTTCCCCTAAGGCAGAAAAGAAAGGAATTTGTCCCTGATGGTTACCTACCTAGTTCTGACCTGCATCAATGCACTTTTAAAAAACTGTCAAAAAAAAAAAAATAAAAATAAAAATAAAAAAAATAAAAAAAATAAAAAACTGTCAGCCTCAGTGTCTCCCTCTTGCTACTAAGTCACTCTCTTCTTCCGCCAAGAACCTTTTATCCCTTACCAAGGCCAGGAGGTCAGGGGAATCCATTTGGGCTCCCAGGGAAAACTTCTGGGCACAAGGCTTTTAGGGATTATCTCTCTTCTCAACAAAGGGGGCTCAGTGGATTAAGTTAAATAATCATCTAGGTAGACTTGAAGGGGAAAAGAAGAAATAGGTGGCACCAAACATTCCAAAAGCTCTCCAGGGCAGAATACCACTGAGGTCAGGAACACGAGCTTTGGAGTCCAGGCAAACCCTGAGTCCATGAGGTACTTTCTAACTCTATGGCCTTGGGCCATTTACTCAACTTTTTTGAGTCTCACGCCTTAAAAGGGATTCAAAATAATACCTGTTAATGGGGCTGTGAAGATTGACTTAATAATACATGGGCTTTGCACAGTGACTGGTATACAGTGAGTGCTCAATACATGGTAAGATGATGATGATGACGATGATGGTGATGAAGGTCAGTATATTCAAGTGATAGAGCAGTTCTGCCCATTTTTCTTGGTAATAAGAGGCCATTGAAGCATTTTTGTATGTATGTATGTGGGCCTCGAGATTCTTTAGGAACTATGGGAGGGCACCATGTCCTTCCTCCAGGAGCAGCATGGGGCTAGAGCATGGGGCTGCCTTGCTATTTATCTCAGGAATGGCTGGAATGTAAACTCCATGTAGCAGCATTGCCTGTTTTACTCACTGCTGTGTCCCCCAGCACAGGGCAGGCACTCATTACATTTATTGAGTGAAAGCTGTTGGATTAATGACTTTGAAGGGACAGGGACAGCACCCGCATTCAGCACAGGGCTTCAGCTGCTCTGTTTCATTCCCTTGGGACTCAAACCAGCACTAGCATTCCTGGCTGTAGTAAGAAACTTGGTTGAGGGGGAAATGGGGTTTAGTTTAAACTAATGATTATTTGATGATTTGATGATTATTTTAGATGATTATTTTGACTTTAAAACAAACAAAGCTCCCTACTTGTATCCACTGGTGGGTTCAGAACTGTCCCTCGTAGGATGGAGTTATGGCAACTGGATGCAAGTGGTCTGCTCTCTATTTCATCCATGACCCTAACTGGGAATAATTAAGTAAAATTGCCTTGGAACAAAAGAGCAAACTTAAACCTGAGCTAATTTGCCAAATAAAAACACATTGCTTAGAGAAGCAGCGGGCCCTAATGAGGGTACAAGCCACTGGGTAATGAGAGAAAGTTTTAGACTGGAGGCACATTCTGGCAGAGTTGGAATGTAATCATCTGATCACCACTAGAAGGCTGCGGGCCTGGGTGTAGCTGCAGCCCACAGGTGTAAATAGAACCTTCTACATGTCTACGTGTATCTCTCCAGGAAGAAAATACACTTCTCATATATTTTTTTTCTCTCCTATGTTTTCTTTTGGTTTTGGGGTAAAAATGTAGGCTTTGTTTTTCTGTGAAGGGTCTGGTTCAGGTGGGGCCCAGGAGGGCAAACATAGAATGGAGATCAAGAAGGGGTCCGAAAAGCAAAGGGACAGCAAAGGAAAATCCACGTAGTACAGTAGGTTGGTTTAGGAGTTGGCAAAGATGCTTGATTATGGTTACTGATTTTCAAATTAAAAAAATACTTAGGACTGGAATCACACTGTTTCATTTTGTTTTTAAAGATTTTTATTTATTTATTCATGAGAGACACACACAGAGAGGCAGAGACATAGGTAGAGGGAAAAGCAGGCTCCTCTGGGGAGCCTGATGCAGAACTCCATCCCAGGACCCTGGGATCACCCCCTGAGCTGAGGGCAAACGCTCAACCACTGAGCCACCCAGGCGTCCCTGGAATCGTGTTGTTAGCAACAAAATTGAAAAGGTATCGATTTTGTGGCTGTCTATACAGAAAATCTATACTATATTCGTAAGAGTAGAACTCGTGTTCCATAAATATATACAATTTACAGCTGGAGGAATAAGGTACAGAGAGAGTGACATGGAAAAACAGAATGTGTGTGTCTAAAGGGGTATAGCCATACCAGCTACTCCCACATTTGCAGGAAAGGATGGACACAAGAGGCTAGGTTCAAGTTCTGGCTCAGCCTCCTGCTACCTGTGACCTTAAACAAGGCATTTGACTTTCCTGGGTCTCTGGTTCCTTATCCAGGAAGCAAGAGGGGTTCATACTCTTCAAGGTCCCTGCTCATCCTCTACAATTCTCCCATGCTAATTTCCTCCTGACCTTGCACCAAGATCAGAGCTGCCAGCATGCTTGAGGAGCTGAGGAGACATAGGAAGGCTTCCTGGAACAACTGTTGTTCTTAATATTTCTGTGCTTTGTCAACTTCCCAAGGGGGCCATGACATCAAAGAAAAGAAATAAGCCTTTGCCTCTTATCTTAGACTTTTTTTTAATTTAAAAGAGAAGAAAAATAAAATAAAATAAGAAGGTTTGTCTTAGTAATTAAAAAAAAATCTTCCAGTAAGCTTTTGAATCTACTTAGTATGGAGCACAAACATCGTTGGAGAGGAAAAGTTTTGGTTAACATCATAACAGAAATGGGATGGAGACAAATGTGTTGTTGCTGGGCTTGGAATCAAATCCAAGAGGAAAAAGAGACCCAGCTACAAGGGCTGAACTGGTGACAGTCCCCACCCAGTTCTCTCCCTGCAAGTGAGGTCAGTAAACACCTGTAGTTTTCAGGAGGCCTGGACATTTTTTTGAATATTTTATTTATTTACTTTAGAGACAGACAAAGAGACAGAGAGAGAAGAGAGCACAAGCAGGGGGAGGGACAGAGGGAGAAGCAGACTCCCTGCTGGGCAGGGAGCCCAATTCAGGACTGGATCCCAGGACCCTAGGATCATGACCTGAGCCAAAGGCAGACCCTCAACATATAGACCCACCCAGGCACCCTGAGGCCTGGACATACTTATTGAGCATTTTTACTGAGCAGCAATAGGGACATAGCTGGAGATTGGGTACAGCTGCAGGTGACTTCATACAAGTATCTTATTCCTGAAGAAGCATGTATGGACTGAAGTTTTGTGGCCAGGATCCTATTCTAAGTGCAATCGAATGGGAAATCTAAGTGAAAAAGCCCTTAGTAAAGCAAATGACCACCACCCATTTTCCTGGTTCTGTAATTGTTTTCCCAGGTCAGAATGGCTTGTGGGCACCTGTAGGTCCTGAGCAGTCACAGGCTGGCTAGACAAAGGAGGTCAATGGGCTGCAGTCCAGTCAGCACCTCCTGGGACACTCACCACTGCGTCACTGTCATAGAGCTCCACCACCACCGAAGGCGGGGACTCTGCTAGCTCTTTCTGGTCTCCATGCAACACCAGGTCATTGAACAGCAGCATCTGGTTCCAAGTAGGGGAGAGGGTCTGGGAAATGACCTGGACGGTGAGGCCAAAAGAAAAGCAAAAGATCATTGGAGAGGGCTGGAGGGGGAGGGGTGCATTCACTCAACAGTTCCTGGTGGAGGACAAAGAGAACCCACTCCAGTCATCCCCCTTCAGTCATTTAACATCCAAGCCACAGCTTGCTAGATGCTAGGGGTTGCAGATTCCTTGTCCTGAAGAGCTTACATAGGTTCCTGAGTAGAGCCCTCTGTAATGATTAACATCGTATTCGCATACCTGATTTCAACTCAAGCCTCCCAGAAGGGCTCTGCAGGTAACATAAGCTACCCTTTGTTGAGCACTGTATACCAGCTGTCCCACTTTGCGGTCTCCTTCAAACTTCACAACCACTCTGAGAGGTGGACAGTTACCTGCTCATATATTATAGATCAGGAAACCAGGGCTCACGTATCTGGAGCCAGCAAGTGGCTGAACTGGGACTCAACTTGAATCTTCTGGCGCCAAAGCCTAGGCTGCTAACTTCATCCACTCTCACCAAGTAGATGCTAATATTTTATGGAAGGGCACACTGAGGATGAGGAAGATCTAGTGGTTCTTCATGTATGAACAAATAAAATTTTGTCATTAAATACTCAAAAGTGGGATTTAACTCTAATATTCCTTCTGTGGAATTCCAATGTTCTGTGGATATTTATTTGACTGCGTTGAACTAATCAGAGTCTCCAAACTAACCTTCACCATTTTGCATGACATCTTTTTCTCTGCGATAGCAAAGAAAATAACATTGGTTATTGGCTGTGTCCATCACACAGATGGATAAACCAAAGAACCGAGGACAACAGTCTGCATTATTGGTTTAGAACCATGAGTGTTTCACCTGGAAGTGGTTCACAGCCCCTCTGTCAGGCCATTCAACGGCTACCCTCAGAAGGGGGCATGTTATCAGTCTTGCCTCCTCTACTCTAGTCAATTAGATGTTTGGACATCTGCCAGTTTCACAGAGCTGAACACTGGGGTTGTCTGCAGGATGGGTGGATTCTGTACCTGGCACGAAACTGGCCTGTCAATGTGTGAGGCTAGTCCTGGAAAGAGGCCACAGAGTCACATTTCCCTCTCTTCCAGGCTGTGCAGACAAATGGGTGATGTCACAGCACAGAGGTGCTGGGACATGGGGAATTTCCACACCCCCTCTGAACTAGACCCTTGCTTCTCACTCTGCATGTGGGATGGGGGGAGGTGGTCAGAGAGGGATCCAGCCTGGATCTACTTCCTGGACTTCAAAGAACAAATCAAAATGGCATCTAGGAGTTTTACATCAGGAGGCATCTCTAGTCACACCATTAAACCGTTTGCACTGTGGTCAGGAGAGAATTTTTTATTGTTTTTCTTCATGTGAGTCATAAAAATACTATGCGTTTCACCATTTCCTTCCTTTTTTTAATAATAAATTTATTTTTTATTGGTATTCAATTTGCCAACATACAGAATAACACCCAGTGCTCATCCTGTCAAGTGCCACCCTCAGTGCCCATCACCCATTCACTCCCACCCCCCGCCCTCCTCCCCTTCCACCACCCCTAGTTCGTTTCCCAGAGTTAGGAGTCTATGTTCTGTCTCCCTTTCTGATATTTCCCACACATTTCTTCTCCCTTCCTTTATATTCCCTTTCACTATTATTTATATTCCCCAAATGTATGAGAACATATAATGTTTGTCCTTCTTCGACTGACTCATTTCACTTCCTTTCTTGCTTTTTGCTTTTAGAGTACTTTATGCTTCAGACACAGTGATGTTTTTGACACGAATCTCAGAAAAAAATTTTTTGAACTTTTTGGACAGGAAAAAAATGGCTTCAACCAACTTACAAACAGAAGTTACATAGTTGCAGGGAAAATTGACCCTAGGTGGCTGTCTGACATCACAAAGAAACATGGGTTTTTACGTTGGTTTTAAAAATAGAAATGTGAAGTCTTTCACAGTATGCATGCAACACGTGATACCAAAGTGATTTATGATCCTTACAGCATCTTTCATATAGAAATATTCTGATGGCTTTCTTGACACCTTGGGCTATAAATACCACTTAATAAGATTCCAGATACCGGCATTCATCTACTCAACATATACTTCTTAGCACATTCAACAAACAATGTGCTAGGCACAGTATTAGGCACCAACATGGCATGCTCAATCACTATTTGCAAGAATAAATGAATGACACTGGCCTGTCCTCAGAGTTGTTCCCATGAGTATAAGGGCCCTGTGGCCACCTTCACTAAAGGTGAAGGTACTAAAAGGCTCACCCAAACAAAAATACATTCTCGCACTTCTCTGCCAAAGTGTTCATGACTAGCTTCTCTTCTTCAGGGCTTCCTTGAGGAGTTATGCATTATGACTGTGTTTGCTGCCATCTGGGAGATTCTGGTAGTACTTAGTTGACACTTTGAAGAAGGAATGAGATACTATGGATGGAGCATGGCTTTTGAATCATATATCCCTGGGATAGAACTTTAGTTCCATCGCCTGCCTCAACTTGGGCAGGTGATTTAACCCCTGTGAACCATCGCTTCCCTCATGTAAATGGGGTTAGTGCCAATGTTGTAGAGTTGTGATGATCACTGTCTGAGATAAAGTGTATTAAGTGCCTAGTACACAGTCAGTGCTCAGTAAGTGCTTGTTGTCCACCTGACTCCACCCCCACCACACTATTTATCAATAAGCAGATACTGAACATCT
Source organism: Canis aureus (assembly GCF_053574225.1). NCBI lineage: Eukaryota > Metazoa > Chordata > Mammalia > Carnivora > Canidae > Canis > Canis aureus. Next base: position 25,304,908 of record NC_135624.1, on the reverse strand, counting down.
CCCACATGCAGTCTGTGTATTGGGTACTCTTGTCTAATAGGAGACAGTCTGTGTCTTCAGGACTCTGATTCCTTAAAATATCAGCTTCTGCACTGTCCCCACCCCCACCCCCGTGATGTCCTCTCCTGTCCTCTAAAGCTCCTCTCAGCCACTTGGTCCCTTTGCCCTTTTGTCTCCAAAGCCTTTCTCTTTGAGGAGCTGTCTCCCTTTCCCTTGATCCTTTGGTCACCAGAATAACTGGATTCCCCTTCTTAGATATTTCATATCATGATGTCACTTTAAAAAGGACTGGCTGCAGGACCAACCCTGCTGAGACTCTTTCTCTGCTCCATGTCGTTGGTTCAGGCAGGTGCTACCAGGTGAACAGTGGAGCTCAAACATGATCGCAGGGACCCCAGCTCAGCTTTCCTCATCATGAAGAGTGTGAAGGTGGGGCATATCCCACACATGCTCTGAGGCAGCACAGCACTGAAACAGCAGGGAAACCAGAACCTCTGCTTACCAAAAGGGAAACAGAGTAGTTAAGCAAAGTGGCTTTGGAACTGGACCAACGTGGGTTTCCATCTTGGCTCTACCACCTTCTACCTATATAGCCCCTAAGACTTACCTTCTCATCTGCAGAATACAACACTAATAACATCCACTTTAGGCTCTAGTGAGATATAGTAAACAACATGTATAAAATGCTTAGCATTATGCCTGGCACATGGGAAGCTCTTAATAAATGGCAGCTATTATAACTAACAAAAATTAAGTAATTGGTTCAAAAGTATGGAGGCAAAGTCCAGAGCTCAACAGGAGCTGTTTTCCCATTCAAATGATTATTTGATAAATACCATTTATTCCTTTGAGATAGTAGTCCAAATCAAATGGAGGTACTGGATAGAGATGCAAAATAGGAAGATAATTACAGCCCAGTGGGCTCATTCAAACTCCTTCCCCATCCAGGGCTCCAGGATCACCAGGGCTTAGCATCCCACAGTTTTGTGGCAAGTGGAGGAATGCTTCAAGGGATTCTTTGAGAATCTTCCTCGCTTCTGATGGGAAGCCTTGATGACAATAATAACAAGGAGTCACATAGAAACTGTTACAAGCAAGGCACTGTCCTGAGTGGTTTATTCTCTGGGAAGTGTATACGATATCATCATCATGAGGGCTTTGCTTCAAGAGTTTGGATCAGAACTCAAACAATGTGGCTCCAGAGTCTATACTCTTAATCACTGAGCTATGCACTAACTCTCAAAACACAGGGAAGAGAAAGTAGTCTGGAGTCTACATGCCTCATATGTTTTCATGCTCCTTCACTAAGTGAAGATGCAGTCACTTTCCTTCTGAGGTCTCTCACATCTCCCCCCTTAGACAGAACTAATCTTCCTCTCCAGGGCTCTTGGAAGACTTTGTCTAGCCCCGCAGTATGGGGTTTTCCAGGGTGAAGCCCCTGAGCCCAGCATGGGACCCATCATAGAGCAAGGAGCCTGCAGGTGCTGGAGAAATGGACGAGATGATGATTCATATTATGATCTAGGTCGGTGTGTCACAAATCAAATGCAATTTCCCAGGGCATGGGCCTCTCTTTGGAGAGACATGTCAGCCTTTGTAACATCAGCCTATGTAATGACCACCATTCATCAATCACTTTATACACTTAATTTTGTGCTTCTTTACAACAGCCCTATTTTTAGACAACAGATTGAGGTTTAGCGAGTAAGCGTGGCCAGAGAACAGATGAGCTACTCAGGTCTCTTTGAGTCCTCGGTGTTTGTCTTAACAACCAGAGATGGTGAATCCCTTGTGAACTCTTCCCTCTCAGAACACCGAATCCTCAGAGAACAGAGTCAATCCTTGAAGAATATGATCTAATGGGAAAAATATCCAATTGGACACCTGCTGATCAGAGACCCTTCTACTTTCAGCACTCAGTGTATAGGAAGAGGGGAAAGCCCAGAGGAAACTGGTGTAGACCCATTTGCTTTAATCCTTACAACACCCATTAGGAAGTTGTATTTTACAGAGTGAGACACCACATTGTACAGTTAAAAGTGTGCAAAGCTCCGCAGCTGGTAAGTAGAAAGCAACAGTACAAAGTCTAGAGCTTCCTAACTGCAAAGCTGGAAAATGTTCCTCCCCGTTAAGACCTGTCACAAAGGTTGGATCATAAGCCTTGAGATGTGCCAGGTCTCACTTCTTCTCCTCATCCTTCTTTCCCCACACGCTTCCTTCACCTCAGGTACTTGCTTTCTCAGCTGCAGGACAATGGGTCACATTGGAACAAGAGGCCTTCCCTATGCCAACTCTTCCTTGCACATGTGCTTTGGAATCTGAAAACCTGCATACCCAGAGATGCAGATATTTGCAACATGCCCTTGCTTTTTCCTTTGCTGGGCTCTGCTGTGGACCAGCTGTGGGCTACCGGAAGAAGACAGGTGAGCTTCCCTGGTTACCTTTGTGGTCTGGCAGTGGGAAAGGAACGTGACCTTGGCAAAAGGATCTGAGAGTCCACTGCTGTCGGCTGCGATGAGGCCCCGGGCTTGGTACATGTGTGCTCTCAGCTGAAAGACATGCCGGTCTGGGGACAAATAGTGGAAAGGGACAGGCATCAGTGGGCTTTTCCCAACAGTGAGGGGGGAATAGGTGTCTGTGCCATGTGCATCTGTGGGTGTGTCCAGAGGCAAAGACTAGGAGCATCATCGGCCTCTGAAACTGGAGTGGAAGCAGTGAAGAAAGGAGGAGGGGGCATTTATAAGTACCTCAGAGCCAGGCATTGTCATTGGCACCTTTACCATGTCATGGGTTTTAATCTTCATAACATCCCTGTGATTACATATATAATCATCCCCATATATGTACGAGGAAAATGGCTCACAAAAAGGTGATAGAAGTCTTCCAAGTTTGCAGAACTATCAAATGCCTGAACCTGGATTTCACTTCTATCAGATTCCAAACTCACCTTCTCTTTCCAAAATACCACATTTTATGTTTTTGTGATCTTGCTGTTTCCATTGGCGCATGCGCTCACTCATGTGTGTATATTTAAGGAAGGGGCTGTCCTGCTAATAGCTTTTGCTTCAATAAACTCTTGGGTCAGCCACTGATCCATTCTTCCATTCAGCCACCCAATGTCATCTTGAGTGCCTACTGTATACCAGGTACAGTCTGGTCTCAGGATTCTGAAGTGGCCAAGCCAGCCGCTGCCATCAGGGAGTGCCAGGGAGGGGGGAGAAGATAAGACAAGCACCTACACTCCAGTGACAGGAGGCCAGGGACTCACATCCTGTGAGAAATGCAGGCAGAGGACATGGATGTGAAACGCAGAAGTGAGCACATCTGTTGACAGGACAGGAGCAGAGAGAGGGCTGCAGGTGAGGGCAGACCAGGGTTTGGTGGTGGAGTCCCAAGTGAGAGTTGGCTTATATTCCTAGGTTCATGGGACTTTGTAAGGCCCCTCTTGTTTTTTACGTCCATTTGCTTCTTCTTATCCCCTTCCCTATTCCTGTTCCCCATCTCCCCAAAGGCAACATTATACTGTGCTCAGGATATGAGTGTTTTGTGTTGATGTGGGGACTGGGATACAGGAACCCTCACATACTAATTTGACTAGCTCTACTTAGTTAAATTAAGGGTGCAAATACCCTCCCCCGACCATGCCACTCCCAGACTTATGTCACACAGGTCTATACATGGACTCATACAAAGTGACTACCCCTCTCTGTGCCTTTATTTCCTCACCTACAAAATGGGGATAATAACCCTATGAAGAACTATTATTAATTTAACTAAGTAGAGCTAGTCAAATTGATAGATCAAAGGACTAAGAATTTGATGCCTGGCATATGGGAAGAACTTTATTAGTGGTGTGGCTGTTACTATTACTCATTATCTGTGATAATAACAGTTGGGGGCCACCTGGGTGTCCCTCAGAGCCCCCAGCTGCAGCCACATAGGCAGTACAACGCACAACTCTAAGGGGACCCATTTATTTAATTGAGGTTTTTGTTTTTCTAAAACCCCTTATCAGCTCTGCCCCTTAGACTAATAAATTCAGTTTCCTCTTCACTCTTACGATTTGGTGACCCACCGTTATAGTTCACTTTTCACACCTGTGGTTAGTAGAGACAAGTCTGATCGCCCCCACTAGACGGCAGAACGACCCCTGTCTCATCTGTGCATCCCCTGCTAGTTTTCCCACCGCGCCTGCCATATGTAGGTGCAAATTAATTATTGGTTGGATGGATATTTTCTGAAGCACAAAAATAAGTGAAGAAGCAAAATTCTCCAGTGGGCTTGGAAGGCCGCCAAAGCCATCAAAGTCAGTGCACAGAGGAGAAAGTTTATTAGGTCACTCCATGAAAATAACACACTGCAGAGGGTCAGAAAGCTTTGGAAAAAAATCTTTCCTCTCCTTTAAGTTGTTAGTAGCTGGGACAGCAAATATGTCCAGGTAGCTTAGATCTCTAGAGATAGTATCTACAGAAATAACAAGATAACTTGATGTGGGTATCTTTCATTCAAAGATGAAAACTCTTTAAAGAAAGGATGGAAAGCAGTGCAAATAAAGCAGGGTTGGGAGAAGTGCACTTCAACGTTTACTAACTATGTGATCTTGGGCAATTTCTAAGCATTTCTGATACATCCTCTTTCTCTCTGTAAAATGAAGAAACTACCCAGGGTTGATGTGACAAATAAATTCAATCTAATGTATAAAGCAGAGGACACAACGGTTGGCACATGGTAAGGGTTATGCACTTTCCAAAAGGACAGGGGTGAGCTTTCCTTGCTTTTATGCATTGACACTGGGCATGGAAGCCATGAGCTGAACCACTGGATAAATATCCCTAGAACCTTGTCTTCTCCAACTAGTGAGCCACTTAAATTCCACTGGCAGTCAAGGTCAACCAACATCAGAGGAGCCTTGTGTAACACAGAAAACCTGGATTTGTGGAAGCTCTCCTATGCTTCCAGCACCGGCTCAGTTCAAAATTTATCTTCAGTTGAAGTGAAGGTGAAACTGCAGTCTACTATGTCTGAAGATCCTGCAAATTGAAGCCATTTGGAAACAATGCAAATTGCAACTGTAAGGCAGTTTATTATATTTATAATCCAAAATTATGTGAAAATGTAAATAACAGCACTAGTAGAAAATATCTACATAGAAGAAAGGATTACAAAAGGATGCTGAATTTCTAAAGCCAATCAAGACCCAAGCTAAAGAAACACAAATGATCCCAGTGATACCAGTTCCCACTAGGTCATTACTGTTAAATGTAAATGCTGTTTATAGGTCAAAATCCTAGTTCTATTGAAAAGGAACTCCACACGTCATATCAGAGCAAGAACTTACAATGTGTTTTTAAAAGACATCTTCTGCTTCAAATGTAAGCTCAATCTATATAATCTGCCAAGGAAGAAACCCAAATTGCGTTCTATCAGCAGAAAAACAAATTTTACTTCAGATGTATTTAACAGCTTCACTTTGTTCTTTTGAGATGGGACATTGGAAAGTAAGGAAGAAAATTTAGAAACTATGTTTTGAAAAGATTAATAAATTGATCCAAAAATAATGTACAAACAGCTCACACATGCCACCCTCCTCACCGTTTTCTCAGAAGTCCACCAGAGACACCTAATGACCCCCAGTGGACATCATACCTTGGTAGAGCAGGTTGGCTGGGGGTTGATTAGCGCCAGCCACTTTGGAGGACATTTCTGCTTCATAGCCTACCGGCAAGTTGTCCAACATGGCACTGGAGTGTCTGGTGGAGCCCAGCCAAAGGTACACATCGACTTTCGCTTGCACTGACCAACCAGCTGGCCTTTTTCCAGGAAGCTGGGGAAAGGTTACAAGGAAGACCCCTTCATTAGTAGGAGCCTCTCTTTGAGAAAAAAAGGTTCTGTGGATCTGGGGACACACCCAGGGTAGGTATTCAGAGAACAGTTTTCAGGACCTAATCTTATATCAAAATGAGACCAGTGACCCCAGTTGCCACCATGTACCATTCCAGAGGAGGATCCAGGTTTAGTGGGGCCTGAAGTTCAAGTAGGTATTTCCAAGCCCTAGATCATTTAAATCTAACATGAGGGTATGATTATTGCCCCTTGTTTTATATTTGAGGAAACTCAGGCTCAGAGGGGTTTAAGAAGTTCCCTAAGATGGCTCAGCTTTCAAGTGACAAAGCCAGCACCCAAATCCAGGGGAGATAATTCCAGAGCCAGGTGCTGGCTTCTCGACCAGAGACAGTTCCAGAGCAAGGTGCTGGTTTCTGTACCCCCATTGCTTGCCTCTTCCAACACTGAGTTGAAACTTCCTTTCCCAGAACTTCTGGGCACCTGGAATTCCAACCACAGCTTCTCTACCTTTTTGCTTCATTCAGAAGGACTCATGTGCTTCTTCCAAAAGTCAGGCCTCCTTGTGCTTGAAGAGACCTACCTGTCTACTGTTGTCCTTTCTTAACCATCTCTAGTCTCTTCATCCCTTCCTGATGCAGCGTGGTTTCAAGTTCACTTTTTACCCTGCATGCTCTCCTTTGAATGTACTCTGATTTGGATTTCTATTTATGTTTGTTTGAATCTGTGTGTCTTAGTGTAAATAGTATGTGTCTGCACATACAGATGTGCATATGCAGGTGCATGTGCTCTCAAGGTGTGGAGGATATAACTCAATGCAGTATGGCTTCTTTATTTCCTAGTCACCAGGGTTAGGGGACTCCTTCCCCCAACTAAGGACTCCCAAACCCCAGACTCAGCTGTGTTTAGGATTGATGGCAAGACTTTCATTCTGAGAGTAGCTATCTCTCCAGATCTTGTTGACTCAGCTAAGTGTCTCTTAGTGTTTCCTCAGATTTCCTGTCCATATTTTCCCCTTCCTTCCAAACCACTTCTTTTCCAGAGAGAATCACAAAATCCTACATGAGAGGCTACAGTTTGCTCTGACAGATTTCAGGGCACCGGTGGAGAGCACCTGAATCCAAAATTGAGCATGGTTGTTTACCTTTCTATCTTGCTCTGTGGGTTTCTTAAATGGATTTACAGCAACTGAATTTAGTAACTACCTGAAGTGCCACTAGGCCTTCCCGAGGCAGTGGGGTGGGGAGGGCAACACAATGACCAAGACACACTTCCAGGCCCCCTGTCATTAGCTCACATCTAGACAAGGAGGCCGACTTTCATTCATTTATTCAAGTGGAAGGTCAGGTGTAAGGGAGAAAATGCTAAGAGAGCAGAGAAGTAGTAGCAGGTATTTCCATCTTTTCTTTGTGAGTCAAATATTTCACTGGGCTTTAATGGATACTTCAAGAGTTGGACCAGTAGAGAGACGGCATCCCAGGAAGAGGGAAGGCGAGAACCCTTGTATCTTGATACAAGGCTGGGAACTAACAGTGGTGATACAGGCTAACATTTAATGAGTGCTTACTCTGGGCCAAGAAGGGATTTGCTAAAAGCCTTCGAGGAGAAAGAGAATGACACAGACAAGGCTGAGGAATCTTGCTCATTATGTGGACAAGACATGGTAATTCACACAAACCGTGCTGAAGTTGGCAACTGGTACTAGAAAGAGAGGGTGTGCTTGCCTTGTAGAGATTTCAGTCTGTGGCAGGACCCAGCCACCACTTGGTGCTGCATCCTAGGGAAGGCTGGATTGAAGGCTGGGGTCCTGAGAAGTTGACTGGACTCAGGAGATGGGATTCAGATGGAGGCGAGATGGAGGAGGGGCTCCCTAGAGTCCAGCTGGGGTGGACTCACACGGAGTGGTGACTTCACACAGGTGAAGAGAAAAGGAAGGTGAAATGCCACCCTCTATCTGGGTTCTGATTGCATCTATCTCCTCCCACAAGTAGTTTCCTTTTGGTCATGAATGTCTTTTTCTATCCTACAGCTACAGTGGTTACAGTGGTGATAAGACCTAAGCCAAACAGGAAAGCTCTGCTCCTTTGGAGGATGGACGGGGCTGAGCTCAGAAAATTTTGTTCCAGCAGTTTTATCCTGTTCACTAAAGCATTATGAACATATTTAAATTAGAAAACAAGAAAGACCATGGAACTAGGGACCATGATTTACTGTTACTATTTATTTGGCCATGTGCCTTCAGATGAGGCACTTTGGTTTCCTCTAGATTAATATTCCCCAAACTGGGCCCCTAGTAAAAGTAGTTTCCTAACATTTGTAAATAACTATTCTAGATGAATAATGTTGGCAAGCGTGGGTCTTAAAAGTTAGAGATGTTTCCTGACAGCAGAACTTCTGGGAGCCCTCTACTGGCTAGTGGGCACTTGCAACCTCCTAGATGAATTTGACCATGGAAGCTCATGGAGCCACTCAAAGGTTAACTGTTCCACAGCATAAATTTTGAGGAAACTCTGTTCTGGAGATTTTGGAAATTTTTGCATTCTCTGCTCTGTCTTCCTGCATTTTTAATTCCCAGCTAAGAAACCAGAGCAACTGGTAGGTGGGTAAACACTTTGCCCTCCCTGGTGCCACTCTTGCTTTTCTCAGATTTACCATTTCAGTGAGGAGAAAGGGACATAAAGAGAAGTGGAGAGAGGAAAGGAAAAGAAAGGGTGACAATCAAAACTGATATGAAAATAGTTTTGCTGAGTCATCTTATCAAGATGTCTCATCAAGTCAGTGCAATTGAATTCAACAAAATTTAAAAAGCTATCACCCAAAGTAATTCCAACAGCAAAAGGAAAATACAGACAGACGTAAGCCAAGGCCACAGGGTGAAGCTTCTAAATTCTGTTATGTCCATCCTTGGGCTTAATGTGACAGCTGTTCTTTGTTCTAATTTTAAATAAAGACAGCATACATCACAATATTTAGGAGGGAGGAACTTTACCCTGATTTTCTAGTATTTTTAGCATAGAGCCTTCTGAAACAATTTGCTATTTTTAAGACAAATGTTTCTTGTGACCCCAGAATTCCTTGGATGGAGATATTTGAAGAGAAACCCTGACATTTGTGGTAAATAACTAGCGTGAATGTTTTTTTTCCGTTACAATTTTACAGGGATCAGTTTCAGAATCATGAGACACACATGATAGAAAATAACATACAGAGCCACAGGTACTTCACCAGATATGAACGGGAACACGATTCCAGAAACGTTCTCTAGATGTTAGATGCCATTTGTTTGAATGCCAACATTTATTGAGTGATTATTCAGGATGACTCCACTCTGCCTTCTTTATGAGCAATTACCCACTTAACCCTCAGTACCATCTCCATTCGATGGGTGAAGAATAGGAAAGACAAAGATGTTAAGTGACTTGCTCGAGGTCACACACCTTATAAATATTAGCCCCAGAATTCTATAGTAGTTTAGACTGTATCTCCCTAAAATTCATACATTAAAGTCATAATCCCCGATATCTTATTTGGAAATAGGGTCATGGCAGATATAGTTGACATGAAGTCTAACTGGAATATGATTCTTACAAAAAGGACTTCATATGAAGAGATACACACCAAAGAGAGAACATAATGCAGAGATTGGAGTTATGCTTCCACCAGCCAAGGGACTACCAGAAGCTAGAACAGGTGCTTCCTTAGCACTTTCAGAGGGAGCATGGCTCTGCCGATATCTTAATCTCAGATTTCCAACCTTCAGAATTGAGAGATGTTTCTGTTGTTTAAACCACTCAGTGGTCCTTTGTTATAGCAGCCCTGACCAACTAATTCAAGTTTCAACCCAGATTCACCTTGTTTTAAAGCCCAAGCATTAAACCATTATCCCTATTGCCTCTTCTGTCTGCAACATTTAACAATCACATCTAAGGTAGACTCTAACGTTTGGATGGTGCTTAGAGGCTATCTAACCTAGCTGCCCATTGCTGTATTTATATCAAGGGGACAAAGAACAAATATGGACCTCTGTATAGGGAGCTATTTCCCTACAACAGCTATCATGGTGCCAGCTTCTATCCTATGGAAACACACACACACACACACACACACACACACTCAACTCATCAGCATGTGGTAGCCCTACAATCACTTCAAAACTCTCTCATGCCATCAAGACTCTTCTCAGTCGAGCAGTCTTCTCTTCACCCATTCTTCATATGGCATGGTTCATGAGCCTTCTCACCCTCCCTCTAGCAAGAAATCAGAACTGGAATTGCTAGGAAAGTCTATGATGAGTTAGGAAGAGCTAATCAGCCAAATTACACATTCTTGTCAATCAGTGGTGAGTGGTAAGCCTCTGGACCACTCTTTCTCCAGATTTGCTCAAGTCTACTTCTGGGATATAAATTTGTAGTAGAGATAAAGCAGGGTCTTTAGAGCAGGGTCTTTTTCTTAGAGCAGGGTCTCTAAGAAAGCTCAAATTTTGATTTAGAGTCAGCAGCAGCATCCATCCAGAGATTGTATCTATGATTGTCCACTCATGAGGCATTAAGTGACCTGTCTTCATGAAGGGTGCATGGACCCAAGATGAATTTAACAACTGAAGGCCACAGGAATCCTAAGCTACCAGTTCTGTGAAATACGAATCTTTTCTCTTGTAATTTATTTTTAAAATATAGATGAACTCACATGAAACCGTGACACAGACAAATTGCACAAGAGAAAAGATAAAAAACTAACAGAAAAAATGTTTGTTTCTCCTAGTGATCAAAGAAATAAAAATTAAAGCAATCTTGAGGTACACCCCCTAGGTTAAAAAAAAAAACCTTTATATATGTCTGTTGACATAGTAATTGGAAAACTGAAAAATATTCAGCCTCAAGATGATCTACCGAATCACAGTTTGAATCAAGAGGGGACTAGGTGTTTCTGCTGTCGGTTCTCAGACATTTGAAAGTTTGGGGGAAGAGTCAGATATATAGACACACACTAGGAATACTGAGAGACTTGGGAAAAATGGAGATTTCCTGTCTTTGAGTCAAAAATAGTGCAAACTTACTTTGAGGAAATGAGTTTTGATCTTCCCACAGTGTTTGCCCATCTGCTCCCTGATGGGGGAATAGAGCAGGTCTTTGGAGGCAATGCGGGCATATGCCACTTTCTTGTTGTTGCTAAGCATCCAGATGAAGACGTCGGGAATGGTGTGCTGTGGCTGTGGGAATGAAGGGGAATGGATCTGATGAGTTGGTGTTTAACAGGTACCCTTCCAGATTTCCCCTATCCTGAAACAGTCCCCCTCTGTAAAACAAATTCTGTGACTTAAACCATCTAGACATTTACCCATCTATGAAAGCAAGCAAGTGAAGTGCAGCTTCTTTGAGAAAGTCTTATATCATGACTTACAAGTACATGCAAACCCCATATACCCAATTGTGCTATTGTGCTTTACTGATATGCAAGGCGTACCCACGATTTGGCACCCCTGGTGGCCTACTTATGTCTGCCTATAAAATAAAACATCTTCCCCTTTGTTTTTGCTTTTTTTTGTAATCATATAATAATGTTTTATCCTCAAACATGGGTGCTCCGTAGAGCCAGGTAACATTCCAGAATATTCAAATGAAAAAGCAGAAATAAAAATCCATGAATGTCTTTGAATGTCTTTCTGTTTACTGTCAAGGAAGGAAAAAACAATTCTACAAGGGACTTATGACCTAAAATATGGCTGCTAAGTATTTTAGCTCCATTTTAGGTGGTTCTTCAGGAGAAACTTGACTAAATTGCACATAAAATTCTACTTTAAAATTGAGCTAATAGAGATAGGAATTACAGAATTCCCTGCCAAGAGGCCCATTAGGATGTGAGTGTTTGAAATGCATATTTCTGAGCCAGCATAGCTGGCCCAAAGCAAAAGGGAGGTACATTGTCATAAACTATGCTTTGACTTTCCTAGGCTCAAAGCAGGTGTTCTATCTTTTAATCCTATAATCCTCTAGTGTCATTTGTTCCCAAAAAGGACATGCCTTCTCTCTTGATATGGAAACAGAAATATCAGTGAGGAGGTTTCCTAGAGGGTCAGTCAGGCACAGACCTAAAGTCCTGATGCTTGGTTTGAACCTTCTAGGTGCTTAATAAAATTCCTGCCTCTGTTGACATGACTTCCTATCTCACTGCTTATTTGGTCCCCAGGGAGTGATAGATTTGCACCAAGAAATACAACTTTTGAGACTGACAGAAGCAGTAGGTATGTACCTCTCCTTGAAACCTTCCGACACAAAACCCGGTATCTAACAGAAGCAAATAGGAGGATCTTTTTAGATCATTCTAGAAGTCACAGAAGATACTGTTTACAACTAACTTTAAAATGAGAAGCTGTTTTGACTTTTGCTGAATATGAGTTTAAATCCTTTGACAGTTGAAAGCTTATCAAAGGTCCCATACTTATTTTGACTTTTCTTGATTCCATTAAGGGATGTGCTTTTTATTTCTGCTGAATACGCAGACTTCATTTAAAAATCAACAAAGCTGTACATATTTGGCTTAATTTAAAAATCTCCTTTCCACCCCTAAACTAATAGTGCCTGCTTAGCTCAGGCACTCTTATCAAACATTCAAACCTCACTAGGAATACATTTGGTTTAATCTCCCAAAGGAAGTTTGCCTTTAGAGTTGATTACCTCATCAACAAGGAAGCGTATTTTTTCCACAAAGTTCTCTGCTTCGTGGATGATTTCATCAAGAGATAACTTTTTCTTCTGCTGCTGAATGATTCCCTTGGCCTCCTTGGCCATTGCTTCCTGAAACAAGATAAGGGTCAGTGTAGATCTTTCTAGAAATCTGGACAAGGACTATCTTGTTGCTGGAGGATCCTGAAGGGATCCACCACACACACTAGTGATCAAAGAAATAAAAATTAAAGCAATCTTGAGGTACACCCCCTAGGTTAAAAAAAAAACCTTTATATATGTCTGTTGACATAGTAATTGGAAAACTGAAAAATATTCAGCCTCAAGATGATCTACCAAATCACAGTTTGAATCAAGAGGGGACTAGGTGTTTCTGCTGTCTGTTCTCAGACATTTGAAAGTTTGGGGGAAGAGTCAGATATATAGACACACACTAGGAATACTGAGAGACTTGGGAAAAATGGAGATTTTATTCCACCCTGAGCCACTCATGAGCCTGAGTCAGGATCTGCCAGTGTGCATGCTGTCCATTTAACAGAAATTTCTTAGGCATCTGGAGGCAGTGAAAGTCTTCTCACCTTTGTTTGACAGGTGGGTACCATAGCAGAGGAAGGAGAGTAATGCAGTACTGAGAGGCTGAGCTGGAGTGGAGCCCCAGCAGGGTCCAGAACCAATGTCCTTCGTCACTGCTCTTACTACCTCTTCTAGAGGCTTGGGGGTTGCTTCCAGACCAAGCTGTCATTATTTGAGAAACGTTGCCAGTGAGCTCCATACAAGTGTTTGGAACATCTGAAAGTGTTTATTTGAATTCATTCATTCAGCCACATTTTTGTGCTTAGGAAGCCCCCAAACTCTTTCCAGTGATTTCTGAGACAATGGCATGAGTGCCCCTGGCCTATTCTCTGCCTCATCTCATATTGCTTCCTAGGCTGGGTCCCTGACACATGGGTCCTCAAGGGGACCCAAAACGTGCCTCTCTCAGTCCATCCTCAAGACTGGTGTGCATGGGCTTTCCTCTTGCTCAAACATTCTTTCTTGGACTTTGCATGGCTCATTCCTTCTCAACACTCAGCTTAAATGTCACTACCACACCAAGTCCCCCACATTCTCCTGATCACTGTAGCCTTACAAAATTTCCTTCACAATCATAATCTGTAATCATTTTTTGTTTATTTGTTGCATACCTTTCTAAAGGTAACAAATATATAAACTTCACTGGAGAGGGACCTCCTCTGACTTGGTCTTACTTTGTTCTTATATTCTCAGTGTCTGGCAGAGTTCCTGGCACATAGCAGGTGTTGAATAAATGTTTGTGGAATGAACAAGCCAGTCAATTAATAAATTCCTCAAGGGCAAGTGCCAAGTCCTCATGGTTCTGCATTCCCAGGACCTAGCATAGGGCCTGGCACATAGGATGCCCTATGTATGTGTTGACTGGGAGGACTGAATACCTGTTATGTAGCAGGCACTGTACTAGGAGCCAAGGCCTAGGACAGAGTAAGACACAGGCTTCCTCCCCCTGAGACTCCGATAGCTTGGTGAGCTGAAAGCAACATATGTACAAAATACCAGGGGACCAGAGAGAGGCAGAGCTAGGTTTTATAGATGACATGACATTTGAGCTGAGTCTTAAACAATGAACAGAATTCATCAGATAATAAGAAGAAATAAGACAGTCCAGACAGAGGAAACAGTTACGGATGGAGGGTATGTAGGGCTGACAGATGCCAGTGACTTTTGAAGCAATAGTGATCTAATCGGGTTTGTGTTTTTGAAAGACCATTTTGTTATAGTATGGAAGATGGGTTGGAGGAAGCCTACGGCAGTAGTCTAAGCCTAGTGGGTGCTATGGAACTCAGTATAGGCAACAATTCTGGGGATGAAGAAGTGGAGCAAGTTCCAGAGTCTTTAAGGGGAAGAATCAATAGAGCCAGTGGTTGAATTGACTGTTGAGGGTTAAGAATGAAGATTCAAAGTTGAGTTCCGCTTCTGGTTGGAGCAGCAAGTATAGCTAGTGGTGCTAATCCAGGATGTGGAATAAGGTTAGATTGGAAGCTGATGGGTTTAATAGGATGGGTTGAGTTGGAGGTGCTGTGAGACAAGCAGTGACGTGTCCATTGGAAAGGTGGAAGTAGAGGTCCAGAGATGAGGAGGGAAAGGTGGGCCACTACAAGATATCAAATTCATGGACTTGTTCAGGGCCAAGGACTGCTGGATTCTGAGAAGACATTAGCATTCTGAGGGCAATATGTAGTATATGGATGTTGTAGAGGCAGGGAAGGGCAGTCAGAGATGCTAAAGAAGAAATGAAATAGGAGGGAGATCTTCTATATAGTGAAAATCTGGCCTCCCTTGGAGTTCAGAGGAGGAATACACAAACCTTTGTTTATTATCCTGGAAAGAAAGGTAAACCACTTTAGAGACTTGGGTTTTAGTGTCTAGACTATGATTAATTAACCGTGACCTTTAAAAAAATCATTTAATTTCTCTGGGACCCATTCACATCTTTTAAATGTCCCTGACCAGTCAAACACTGAGTAATTTTTCTTTGTGGAATTATCATGGCCTCATACAAAGCATCCCTTGGTGCCACAGCTGGAACTAAAGCTTTGAGGTAAGATAATCCAGAGTCTGACTTGGTCTGGTATTTCTCAGCCATCACTCATTCAACAGGGACTGAGGATCTGTGAGGCATGCATTGCTGTGTGGGTTCTCCAGGACACAGCACTCCTGCCCTGTTTTTGTAAGATAAGCATTTAATACTCTGATGAAGAAAATCAATTACAGAGGAAACAAAAGGGGAAGTCTAAGATGCCATACCTCCCAATGAGGGGTCCTATGTCAGAATAATTAGAAACCTCACCAGAAATTCTCTGTGGACATACTAGTCAAGTTAAATTTTCTCTTAATTTTTTAAAAACAGAATCCTTAATGGAAGGAAACGCAAGAGAACAGTTATTTTTCTGGTCCCTCCATTTGTCAGGCAAAGGTCAAGTCAAGGAGTATATAGTCTTTGACAAAATACAGATGTCGAGAAAATGGGCAAGGGAGAAATCCATCAGAATAAGATGTAGGACTGGTGGGCTTCTAGATCATTCTTATAAATGGTCAATAAATGCTGTTCCTTTCCAGCTTACCCTTCTCACTCATGCTTCTACATCATGCAAATGTATAACTTTTAGAACCTTATCCTCATCTGGTCTATGACCTATGCCTCATCTGTGAGGTTTATTTTTAAAGCACATGTTTTAATTCTGTTCAAAGTATAAATAGATTTTCACATACCAGCTCCTGCCAACAGAGCGTAAGTCGTTTCTTATCTAAAGTGGTTTGGTTCAACATCTTGGGTTTCTTCTCTGCTTCAGAGATAAAGGCACTATAAGAGAAGAATAACAATTCTGAAATCTACTTAGTGAAAATCCATTTATGGAATTCCAGAGATTTGCAAATATACTTTCTGCAATACAATGGGAAAGTTGATAAAGCTGCAGAACCAAGATTTCTCATTTAGAATTAAGAAATGGTGTGCTAACTTTTCTAAGAGACAAAGTGAGGATTGGAAATGATGCCCAGACTTTATATTAGTTTGGAGGAATAGATGCTTGTTTTCCTACTTTCTTTCATATACATATATATTATGATTGCTATCCAAGATCATAACAACAAACACAAAATAAAACAGTTTTTCATCATTTTACACATTTAACACACAGCAAGAGTTTCCTGAAAAGTAGTATGTAAAAAATATTTTTACTCAATCCTGAGATATGTCCTCACAGTCCTACAAAAGACTGATTAGTAACATTTTGAGGGATGATGTTTAAAATGTGCTCAATAAGAAAATGATAAAAGTTATAAATGCAATTGAAGAAGAAATATAATGGCTTTAGAACTTGGGAAAATAATATATTGCCTTCATTAGTGATAACTTAAATGCAAATTAAAATCAATACCATTTTCACTTATTAAAAACGGGATAATATTCAAGGCTGGTGGGGGAAATAGTCACTCTCCTCCAATCATTGTTACAATGTTCAAGAGACAATTTGATAGTACTTGCCAAAATTTAAATGTCTTAAAAGTGAACTATTATTTTTTTTAAGATTTTATTTATTTATTCTTGAGAGAGAGAGACAGAGAGAGGCAGAGACACAGGCAGAGGGAGAAGCAGGCTCTATGCAGGGAGCCTGACGTGGGACTTGATCCCGAGACTCCAGGATCATGCCCTGGGCTGAAGGCAGGTGCTAAACCGCTGAGCCACCTGGGCAGCCCTTAAAGATGAATTATTATCAAAATAATTTGATCCATAAATTAAACTAGAATTCTGTCCTTCAAAAACAATTGAAAAATTTTGCAAGAAGATGTTCATATAGTAATGTTTATTGTAGCATTGTTTATAGTAGGAAAATAAATAGAAGTAACTAATATATCAGGGACCAGTTAAATATGTCATACATATCACACAATTAAATACTGAGCACTATCATGACTACTGTAGGAATATGCCAGTGATAGGCTGTATAGTGGGAAAGCAACTTGCTGAACAAAGTGTGTAATATTTGTGAAAAAATGTAGTGTTTTTAGGAATGTGTGGGTTTGCAAATGCACAGGAAAAAAATCCAGGATGACAAATCACTTGTCTCTGGAGAGTGGGATTAGAGAGAGAATTGAGAATACTTTTTCTTTATATATTCTTACTTTTTTTTTTTGTAAGATGAACATTTAATACTGTGATGAGGAAAATCAAAGAGAAATGAAAGCAAACAAGGAAACAAAAGGGGAAGTCTAAGATGCCAGACCTCACAGTGAGGGGTCCTATGTCAGAGCAATTAGAAACCTTACCTGAAATCCTCTGTGGACATACTGGTCAAGTTATATTTTCTCTTAATTTTTAAAAAGAATAAAATGGATTCTATTTTGAGGCAGGCATCTTGTTGCCACATGTCTACCTTTCTGAGAGCTGCAAGAAATCCCATTCCACTCCCAGGATGGACCAGCTCAAGGAGACAAGGTAGGCACTTCTGATTTCTGATTTCTCTCCCTTTCTCACAGGGGGAGAAATCATTGATTTCCTCATCAGAATCAGAGTAAATGACCATGACACCTGTTTCTGTTCATTCTTCATCTTTCAGCCTGCTGTGGCCTGTGGACAGCCTCTTCACCTTCATGTGGCAAGTGGCCTGTCTCCTCTGAGGCAGTGGCGAGGGTGGAGGGACTCAGAAGTCCAGCTGCTCAACCACAAATGTGGTTAACCACAAATGTGGGGAGGGAACAGGAAGACCACCTTGACCTCAGATCCAAGATGCTTTCTCAAATCCAAGTTTATCAAATATAAAACTAACATTTTGAGCTCTGTGTGACCCTCATAAATATGTTGACAGTTGCTTGTAAACTTGAAAAAAAGGGGCAATGATTATCATCCTAAATAACCCCCTAATATAGAAATTATTGAGCTATAATTTGCCCACAAATGGTTTCTAAAAATATGAGATCATGAAGCTTTTCAAAGATGCTTAAAGAGAATTGCAGGTGGCATTTAGCTCACAGCAGGAATAGCACCGATACACATTGCTTCTATAATGAGAAATGAAAAAGTAAGATTGATAGAAAGAAAATATATATATTTATTTGGTTTTTATCCTTTTTAAAGCAAAAAATGACAGGTAATTGAGAAATTAGGAAGGATAGAACTTATAAAGCAGAACACTAGCATTTATCTACTTAGCTACCCCTTATCTACTAGTTTTTGCCTTCCATCAAATAAATCTCTGCCACTTCATTGCTGCCATTATGACAAATTCTCATTTTTGCTTAAGTCTTGAGCTAATTAATTTCAAGTGTTAGTCTAGGTCATTTCTTTATGTGATAGGCAGCTCCTACAATGGCCCCCAGTGACCTCCTTCTTCTGCTCTTCATGCCATTGGGCAGTTCCCTCTCTTTGAATGTGCACTGGACCTAGTGACTTGCTCATAGTAGAGTATGTAAGAGTGATGAGATGTCACTTCCAAGATTAGGTTATACAAGACCATGATTTCCATCTTGCTGACATGTTCTCTCTGACTCTTTCAGTTTGCTCACTCTGATGAAGTCAGCTGCCATGTCATGAGAGGTAGCCCACATGGTAAAGAATTGAGGCTAACTTCCAACCAATAGCCAGCAGGGAACTGAAAGTCCTCAACCCAACAGCCCGTGAAGAACTGAATTCTGCAAATAACCATATGAGTGGTCTTGGCAGTGAATCCTGCCCACTGGAGCCTCAAGGTAACTGCAGCCTCCCTCAGTCAATGCCTTGACTGTAGGAGTTTCTGAGAGGGTCTCAGCAAGTGACCCAGCTAAGCCACACCTGGACTCCTGACTCACACAAACTCAGATCAATACTATGTTAAGCCACTAAAATTGGGAATTATTTGTTACTTTCTAAAAAGCATTTAATATACTCTATTTTTAAATCTTCTGTTATATTGTTTGCCACCTGGAATCAGAGTCCTTATGTGGTGCTTATTGTGCTATATAAAAAATTCTATTAAATGGCATTTGAGGGACTTCTGGGTGGCTCAGTGGTTCAGTGTCTGCCTTCAGCTCAGGGCATGATCCCGGGGTCCTGGGATGGAGTCCCACATAGGGCTCCCTGCAGGGAGCCTGCTTCTCCCTCTGCCTATGTCTCTGCCTCTCTCTGTGTATATCTCATAAATAAATAAATAAATAAATAAATAAATAAATAAATAAATCTTTTAAAAAATGGTATTTGATATAACTTATCCACCTAATTGTCAAATAGCTGCTGAGTAGCTACCAAATGTTAGGAAGCATGCTGGGCATAACACTCCTAGCATTTTTCTTGTTTCATTTAAAAGTCTCTGCAGTGAGTCTTTCTTTTCTTCTCTCTCTTTTTTTTTCCCCCTTTGCTTTATGCTTTAGTTAAATGTCAGGAAGCAACAGTGAAGCCAGAAGTGCCACTAAATTACTGAACAAAGTAAAGATGGATAGAGCTCTATAAAATGGCCATCTGAATGCATAGAAAATCAACTCTTTTCTAAGGTAATTAAAAGCTGATTCCATATAAGCTCAGCAACTCATATGCCAGCTGTTTCTCCCAGTACCTGCTTTGACTGATGAAGTCACTAAGCACTGTCTTCATTTTCTCTTCTGATGCTGTCTCTGAAATCTTGATCAATTCTCTTGCTTCTTCTATACTCTCTTCCTGAAAACAAATCATAGAGGTGGAGGGATGAGAGGCAGAAGGAGACACTCTAGCAGAGACACTGATTGTACTATCTCAGACATACTATTCTGCTGATTTTGTGTTTTAGAAATGAATGAAGAGTTTCCTCATTTTCTTATGCCCTATCTGGGAAATGCTACTGCATTCTAACTTTGAACCTTGTTTTTCTTAACTGGAATCGTTCCAAATACAAGTCATCTCCTGTGTTGTTCAAATTCATAATGTCTATCCAGATCATTTCCTAATGGGGAACCATTTACTTAGTCTATCCTGTGGGGAAACCTCATGTCAGGAAATACCTAACAAAATAGAGTAAATTAGATACAATTATTTAAAAAAAAAAAAACTTCAAAAGCAGTGTTTAAGTTGATTGGTTATATAGGAATATAGTAATACTGAATAATCCTGAATTTCAAGGGTTATCAATTCTTCTGATTATAGGGGTTTGAGCAGGGGGTGAAGTGTTATAGAGGAGGAGGACAGGTTGCATATGATAATTGCTATATGCTTGTGTATTTAATAATCATACTTTTCTTTTTTAGGCCTAAAGGCTGTATTCCATTTAGTGGCTTGGAGGGATAGGACACTTAAAAGGAAATATGTATGTTATCAATGCTTTTCTAAAATTTACAAAAACCACATTATCTACTACACATCAAAGTTTGATGTCTGGAGACACACATTTCCCTTTTTCCCCAAGGCAAAATGCAGAGTGGTTAAAAATTTATGTGTAGGTCAAACTACCTCTGTTCAAATCCAGGCTCTATTCTTACAAGTGAACTAACCCCCTTATGCCCAGTTTCCCATAAAATCAGATAATAATAGCGGCTACCTATAGCACCATAGAGAGGTGTGGACTTCTTCAAACACTACTTAGTGCTTAGTAAACATTCAATCACGTTAGCCACGATATGCCAAGTGTGGCAGGGATCCTGGCACTGAGAAAGGAATTAGAAATGAATGAAAAGGCAGTTGTGGTCTCTAGGGAAATATTCTGCTTTGTTTTGTCAGGACTTTTAGAAATAAACTCTCTCTTTTGCCTGAAGGAGAAGCAAAATCAGCCTTACAAAGCGAGTCTACACCTCCACATAATGTGGAGGTCCTCTACCCCCTTTAGGCTCTACCTCCATGATGCCTGGATTCCCCAAGGCCAGCAGCGATTCTCTGTTTCACACAACTAAAGACAGAATGACAAAGCAAATGAGAGAGAGAAATTTGTTCTTTCCTTAGAATAGGTTGTCATGGAATGAGAGGGTCACCTGGTGAGGCATGGCGGGACAGAAAGTAGAGGGCGCTCCTTGGAGCTGTGTATGCACTAAGAGAAATGTGAGAGAGGCAGAGCCGCAAAAGGCAGGCTCAAGAGCCCAAAGAAGCAGAGTTCCCAGGAGTGCCTTCCTCCCCAGGGTTGAGTAGAACAAGCCAGCAGTCACTGCATATTGGCTCTGTCATAAATACTCCCAAACATTCAATCCCTCAAATAACTCTCGGCCCTTTTCAGGTGTCAGGTCTTATGCCAGTTGCCAAAGAAGAGTGGGAAATGGTTATTGAACAAATAAACACACAAATCAATTGTAAAGTACAGAGAGCTCTGAAGGTAAAGCGCAGAGTATTGCAAGAGAGGAAAAGGGGGAGAAGCCAGAAGTCTTTTCTGAGGAAGTAGTTGAAACTGAGCTGTGGAGGTGGATGGGTGATATGGGAGAAGCGTGGAGGGGAAAAGTAGCTCAAGATGAGGGAACAGCATGGAGGTGGAAATCAGGCATGCAGAAACTTCGTTCTTCAAGAAACTAAAAGTCCAACGTGCTTGGGACAAAAGAGAGAGTATGTGAGAGGCAGGACTGGAGAGGTGGCGGGACTTCACCGTGTAGGCGATTCTCCATGTTAAGGACTTAGAATTTTTTATGAGTTGAAGCCTTGATCTAACAATTTTGTGAGAAAGTTGTCAATCTGCCTTTTGAAGATAAGGAAAACAGCCTATCCCTAGGTCCTATAACGTTAAGAAGTAGAGCAGGGATTCTAATCCAGATATTTCTATTTAAAGTAAAAATGTATTCTCATTCCCCTACATCCACAGGGTAGGAACTCTGTGCCTTCCAATGCAGCAGCTGCAATTTATTTGTATTTAAATTGAGGTCAAAGCCCTCTCCTAAGTGAAAAGGAGGCACCCTCTCCTTGCCTCCATCCACCCAGTGTTCAAATCCATCACCTTTGAGAGTCACCTACCAGTAGGTCTGCCATTTTCTCCAGCATGTTGGACCAGTGCAGCCTAAAGGTCTGGTCTCCCCAAGAACTGATGAAATAGACACAGGGCTTCTTGGCTTCAAAAGGCAAATAGTTGTAATTCCTGTGAAAACAAGTTTGGTCTGGACATTAGTTGGCAACTGGTATTTTTCAGGCAATTCCAGCCACATGTTCATGTTTTTTACATTCTGAATGGGATGAAGGAGGCGGTGGCAAAACAATCAAACTATTAACTCCTTTCTAACTGGGGACCTACGAACAATAAACAATGAATAGATATGTAGTGATAATGGTGAGATACTAACAGCTACAGTCATCAGACCCAAGGCAAAGCCTAGAGCTGAGCACCAGGGGGCAGGGTTTATCAGGCAAACCTTCTGCAAGGAGGAACTTTTCTTTCCGGTTGAAAAGAGAAGAGAAGGAGAAAAACTAACATTTTCCCTTTAATGTCTACAAGATACACACTGTGTGAAAATCAATTGAGATAACATGTGAATGAACTTTAAGAGCGTCACATATTATTAATGATGATGAAGCATGTTCCGCAATCTAAACTGGAGCAACCATGCTGCCATCTAGGCATGCATGCATCCATGCATCCATGCATCCCTCCATCCATCACTCATCTATTTGTCCTCTGTCCATCCATGCATCTATCCGTCCATCCATTCATCCATCTATCCATCCATCCATTCATGCATGTATCCAAAATTTACCGCTGCCAGGCTTTGGGGCTGATAATGCAGGTGACACACTTGGCTAAGAAGAGACAAAAGGAAAAAAAAAAAAAAAAAAAAAAAAAAAAAAAAAAAAAAAAGAAGAGACAAAAGGGATGGCAACATAGCTAAAGGGGAGATTTGGAGCCAAAAGAAACATTTGAGGATGACGGTTGGATATGCTTAAAAGCTGATGAGAAAAAGATAGTCAACATGGTGAGATTAAAGACACAAAAGAAGGAATTAATTCATCAGTTTTGCTCCCCCAGGAAAAAGGGAATGGGGTGAGACAGTAAAGTGGGAGAAGTGTGGCAAAAAGTTGAAGTTCTCTGTCAAATGACAGCTATATCCTTGACTAGGTTTTCCTCAAGCCTCCTGTAATTTTCCTACAAACAGCTGGGACTGAGAAGAGAAACAGGGAAGGAAAGCCAAGGCAAAGTTCTTGGAATGGGCACTGTGAGATGTGTGGCTCTATTAATGTGGATGGTGTTTGGAGTCACATATATGTAGAGGCAGAGAAAGGAGAGGCAGAGGGAGAGAAAGCTTTGTTTTCATTCCAGAAAACTAAGGAGAAGTTCAGCCTGAAAGAATGGGTGGTTGTTCTTTTTAGCTCTCCAACCCAAATTTCTTCTGGGGACCATAAAGTTAGCAAAGGTGTCCTATAGTCTATTCTGCAAAAAATAAATCAGGAAGCATCCATTTAGAAGAGAAGCCAAATAAATTCTTGGCAGAACCTGAGGTTGTTATTATAGCAGGAAACAATAAATAAATAAATAAATAAATAAATAAATAAATAAATAAATAAATAAATAAGTTAGAAATCAAACTGTGCTTCCATTTCTTTTAAAATTATTGTACTGAGAACCCAACAAGATACATTTTGGCCCAAAATTGTCTTTTGTTCTAAGGTTTCTATGGTTCAGATTATTTTGTGCTAATGATGTTCAGGGACTCTGTCTTTTGGATTCCCAGAGTTCTCCTAGTCATACTGGATCTGGGACTGGGATGCTGTGGGTCTCAGGCAAACTCACTACAGATGGAGCACAGCAGATGGGAGTACACCATGAGGGCACTGTGCTGCCAGTGGGAAAAGAAGGCTGCCAGTTTGAATGGCTGCCCTGACACAAGACCAGCCTTGTGACTTTGGGCAAGGGTAGCCCTAGAGTCCTGAGAATGAAATGATGAACTGCTATGAGTGTTCTGTGCTTCATCTCATTCTGAACTCCAGCCCAACACATAAATCATATGTGAATGCATGTGCTTTGTAAAACTGTAAAGCCTAGAACAAACTCAAGGAAGCATTTTAATGAAGGCAACACACAACTCAATTATATGCGTGAATGTGTGTGTGCATGAATGTGCATGCTTCTGTGTGTCCATGTATCCATGCACACATGTGTCTATCATAGACATAGGATCTTCCAATGCAGCTCCTGCCACTCTGGTTTGCCACTATGTCAACAGAACCTCAATATAGTGACTGAGAAATATTCCTGAGAGACAGAAAGTCCAAGAAACAGCATGATTAATCTTGGTCTCCTTGAGCCAGCTGGCCAACACTAATATGAGGTCCATCCAGGAGTGCTTTGATATTTCTGATTTCCTCCCCAAAACATTCCCATACTAGATCTGACATTTTCAACCATCATCAAAAATGGGCTAGTCCAACAAGGGAGGGGAGGTTTTCCCTGCCTGGTCCCAATAAAAGGATGAACAGTATCTCTGAGTTGTCTCAGAAAAGTATCCCTGAGTTTTCACATCCAGTGATAAGATCAACTTATTGATCTGTAATAAGTTGACTCATTGATCAACTCAGTTTTGAGAATAGACAAAGAAACCATCAAAAGACTTGGAAGTTTGGTTTCCTTGTTGGGTGTGGAAACAAGAATGGACAACCAAATATGGCTTCCAGGGAGCAAAAAAACATCTCAAGGAAGGTGGTCTATGGGAGGGACAGGATTTAGAAAATATAGGACACACTCAAAAATGAGCTAATAAACAGCTAAGATTATTTTTACTCACTCCTTCATACTTTGTCCCAAACACTCTCTTTCCACTGCTTAAACCCCTTCCCATCCTTTAGGATATTACTTTTTCCGTAACCTTTCTCAACTCCTCACCTCCTCCCCAGGGAAAGTAAGTTACTCGCCTCCTCTCTCCGTCCCCATAGTACCCTGTTCCAAATCCAGTTATGGTAATTCCTTAACTCATTCAAAAACATCTATGAGGACCTATTACATTCCAGGCTTAGAGAAGAACAGATACACAGGTTAATAAGACACAGTCCCTGTACTCAGAGTGCTCAGAGTCTCATAGGAGACAGACAAATAAAAACATCCTAATGCAGTGTGATTGGTACTTGGTGGAGGGGAGTCCAGAAGTCCAATCAGACTTGGGATTCAAGGAAAAGAATGTAAGCTTAACCTTGAAGGGTGATGGGAACCAGAAGTTCTGACAAGGAGGCTTGTTGACTGGCAGAGGGAAGAGCATAGTCAAAGGCCCAGAAGCAGCAAATAGCAGGACACATTTGGCGAACCACTAGAGACATTGAGTGTCTGAAGGGATGGCGGAGTGTGGGGAGTGACTGGAGACGACGGTAGAGAAGTAAATGGGGATGGAGACAACAAGGTGTGGCCTTTAAAAATAATCCTGAAAGCCACAGGCAGCCAATGAATGATTTCAGAGTAACTGGCTCTGATAGATAGTTTGGTGAATTTCTTGAAGAAGATCTGAGTCAGATAGGAAGTTTTTAGAATAATCCAGTTCAAAGATGCCAATGGCCAGAAATAAAGAAATGGCAATCAATATGAGAAATAGTTGAGAACCAAAATTGACCAGACTTCATTGTTGACTGGATGTGGGAAGGAAGGGAAAAGAGGGCAGCTGCCAGCTTTCTGGTATGTGGTTCAGAGGACACAGAGAATGGTAGGGCCAGTCCATGAGATGGGAAAGATAGAAAGAGGAGCAAAGTTGTCTATGGAGACGATGAACCTGCTACAACCTTGGGACATCCAATAGGGGTGTTTGCATCTGCTGCTCAGAGAAGAGGGCTTTCTGGGGAAACGTGTTTGGGAGTCCTTATTATCCTGACAGTGCTCAGTAAGCTATGGGCCTGTGCCCAGAGAGAGTGTCTAGGTCAGGAAGAGTGGAGAGAGTGAAGAGCACCAGCAGTGTAGTTCCAATCTCCTCACATACAAAGGGGGAGAACTATGTTCTCTTATGAGAACCTAATGAGAAGATAAAGGTTTTTCTCATAGCACAAAGCTCAGATTACAGAAAACTCTCCCTGTGTGTGGCTTTGCCTTCTTCTTGTAAATCACGTGGTTGATGCTCAATATCAATTTCTTACAGAGGTCTAGAATTTTACTTTTCTTTGGATGTTGAAAGTTCATGTAGGTTAAGGATAAGTGAGTGTGCATGGAGGTACCCCAGATTTTTCCCAAAATGGTCTTTTCCGCTGGCTGACAGTTGTTTTTTGAGTTCTTTAGTTTGCAGCAAAAACAAGATAAGAAATGATGTATCCAATAATCCCATTTACATAACGGCACAGAGCTCAGATGAATATAGCAACTGTTAATAGGGCTTGGATTGAAATGTTAAATTCTGACCTTCCTACCTTGTTATGTTCAAAGTTATAGATATGGTAATAATAGCCATCATCATTGGTCTGCCCTTAGATGAATAACCGGATGTGACATTTGGAGAGTTGTCAACTTGTCACTTAGGATTCAGTAGAGTGTCACTGACCATGTTGCCCCTGTTCATGCCTTGCTCCCATAACTGAGATTAAAAAATGATGTTTTTTGTTTTAGGGAAGATCTGAATCAAACAGTCCCAGAAACAGATCAGACTCTCACTGTCAAAACCCTGGCTATTCTCCCCTCCTGTGTCTCCTACCTGTTCCCTTCTGTCACGAGTGGTTTCTTTGGGTGAGTGGTGGAGAGCATAGGGATGGCAACACTGTGGGCTGTATCCCCTTCTCCTTCCTGCAGGAGTGGGAGATTGTCTTCTTCAGCTGATTCAGCTGACTTCTTCTTACTTCCATGATGGGAACCTCCATCAAGCAGGTTCCCAAAATTACCTATAGAGATCACAGCAAGGGGAGAGAGGCCAGGTAGGTGTCAACAAGCAGAATCTGGCTATTTGGCAGTAGGGATCCAAGGTCATATCCTCCCAGGGCAGAGAAATAAGACCTCAGTATGAAGATGGGAAATGTGATCATCAAACCAAAGTAATAAGATTGACAATGATGGTGAGCCATCATCTACATACCTCTTATGTTCTCTTATGTAAAAACTATTTAAGTCACAAATTAACTGGATTCCATCTCTACTTCCTTTGCTCCTTAGGTACTCTCCTGATGTGAATCAAGATCTTCTCTAATGGAATGCTATTTCTTGGAAAGGTTTTCCCAGTCATACAACAGCTCAGGAAGATTTTTGGGAGTTATAATAACAGCATTTATAATATGCACAAGACCTCACATGCATTAACTCATTACATTCTTGCAATAACTCTATGAGGAGTTACCACTATTTTTATGAAGTATGAAAATAAATCTATCCTTCATATATTAACACTAAAGTGAACAAAGAATTGTTCATTTCTTTCTGAGGTGCAACTCTCTGCCAGAATGCTATCACTTCTATGGAAGACACTAACTTATTTATTCAAGAAACAGGTGTAAAGCCAATGCCATATGCCAAGTACTGTGCTTGTTTGCACTTACCAATAGAAACTTCAAAGCTAATAGGTTTATCTCCAATCTTCCGGTCAATCATGGTAGCTTCAAAAAATGTTCCAAAGAGTAAAAATTCCTCATATTTTTCTGGTATAATCTATAGAAGAAAGAAAATATTAGACAAGCCTGGCTCTATTTTTTTTTTAAATTTATTACCAGGAAGCTGAATTAGTGATGTTAACTGGTGCAGGATGATTTATGGGCACTGGAGTTTTGGTGTCAGCCTAGAATGGCACATCATTTCCCCATTAATCAATCAGGCAGGCAGGAACCAGGACCTACAAATTACAAATCTAGATTCAGCCATTTATCTAGAATGATGTAATCTCAATCTTCCGAGTTTCTACCTTGCAATTAAAATCTTTTTTTTTTTTTAATTTATTTTAAAGACAAAGGTTGGCATGTGTATGCTTCTATGGTACTACCAGCAAAACACAGGTCTGGAATGGCCTTCAGGTGAGCAGGCATTTAGAAAACACAGTCACAGGATCAAACCCTTATATTGGAGCATTATTTTATGGATTATACAGGATGGTCACATCCATTATATCTGTTCCTCAAAAACCTTAAGAGGTCAAATCTGGACCATTCCCATTTTACAGGGAAGGGAGCTAAGGAAACTAAACTTAAGGTTGAGTTTAGTAACTTTCCTAAATATTCTGACTACACGCCGGTGCTCTTTGGGCTCCTACGTCATAACCCAACACCTTGCTGCTGCTCAAAGACAGATCTTGCTTCCTGAAACAATGCAAGCCTGGATAAAAGAGACAGGAGGGCTAGGCACTTGCATGAACATCAGCCAATCCAGTGCATCCAGGATGAGCTATAAGTATGTAGGGTCTCAGGATCACATCTGTTTTTACACTGAAAAGGGTCTTGGAGTTCCTCTGCTTCAACTTCCCTCTATCTGAATAAACTAAAGCTCAGGGAGACTAAGGGGCTACCCCAGGTCACAAAGCATGTTGAAATCAGCCAAGATTTGAGGCTTGGCTGCCCTCTCAAGTAGCTTACATTGTGGAAGACAGGACTACTATTTGTAGGTGACTCCTATTGATGTGAAACAGGTTGATGATAGTCCAGGGAGCAGATATAGCTGAAATGTAGCTGACACACTGACACAGCATCACATTTCTGAGCAAAGAGGCTTAATGAGCTACATATAGTCTGTGCTTCCTGGTTTCCCAGTTGGATTTATTAAATTCCATGGAGAAGCAATAAGGTTGGTTTAAGGAAAATAAGTAGTTGTGGCTTTAGAGCTAAGGGCCCCATTCAATCAAGAGCTCTGAATCCTATCCCTCAGAGAGCCAACAGATCTCAAAAAGGTGACGTTTCCTTCACACAGTAGCCTCCTTGCCTTTGACAGCAGCAGGAAATGTTTCTATTGATCAGAAGATATTCGACAGGGTGGGGCCCCAGGGCTAGCTCTTAGTCACAGAGCACACACCCTTCCCACCTGCTGCCACGGTATCCACTGGCTGTAAAGCCACTTATCTTGCCTTCTTGGGGCCAAGTTTACTCTCTGGGAGGAGGTCAAAAAGTATTTGGAGACCTGGTGGGAATATGGTCAATGTAAATAGGAAGAGAGATGTCAGATTTCCTAGCCAGATAAACCTTTCTTCAAACCCCAGTGCTGCTACTTCCAAGCTGGTTGACTTAAGGAAAATCATGTCCACTCTCTGGGTGTCACTTTCCCTGTCTGTGAAATAAACATTGTTGCAGGGCCTACAGGGGGGAATAATGAGACCATCCACGTGGAGCACCTCATATAAAGCCTACACATACAAATGTCACAAGAATGGTAGTTGTGGCAAGTATTTCAATGGATAAAATTAATCTCTTAATTCTACCCATCCTTTGCAGTCTAACTCAAATGGCCTTTTCTTTTGGAAGCATACTTTGACTTCCTGAGTTGGAGAAATTATGATGATAATGTCTCCTGAGCCCTTATTATGCGTCAGATGTGGTATTAAGACCTTTACCTACTTTATCTCATGTAATTCTCAAAACTACCCTAGAAGGGAGATGCTTTTATTCTACCTTTTAAAAGATGAGGACAATGCAAATTGTGAAAATTTAAAACATCTGTCCAAAGTTACTAAATAAGCCTAATATGTGCCAGGCTCCGTTCTTAGCACTTTGTGTATGTTAATTAATTAAATTCTCACTGTGAGCCTATGAAGCAGAGATTATTATTGGAAATAAGTGTAAGGAGCTTATGTCACTTGCCCTAAGACCCAGAGGCAATGTCTCTCTATAGGCTGGGCAGTAACCACTGCCACATCTAAAATCCAGCTGTCTTACTTGAGAACATTTTAATCATAATATTTCACCCACTCCAGGAAATATTAGTCTTTATCTGTAGCTCCTTATTGTACATACCACTTTTTACTTCCTGCACATTTATTTTGTATGACTTACCTCCCTTTCTATATCATAATTTCCATGGAGTCAGACTCTATTTGTATTCCTACCAATATTGAGGATGATGTTTAAAAAAGAAGCTGGTCAGTACATGTTCACAGAATCTGAAAATGAACACATCTACTAGATTGGCTATGCTCTGTGAAAGCTCGGCATAGCAAGATAAGCTTTGACAGTGGTGATGGTGTGAGTTGGAAAAGCCAATGTCACGGGATCTCACTTGTCTAGGGATGCAATGAAACATGGCTGCAGCAAGGGAGATAGGAGCTCAGGACCCCGAAGAGCTAAAAAAGAAGATGCTGCAAGGATAGATATTACCATTACCATATTGGTAAGGGTGAGGTCTGAGCTGTTGAGGCACTGAAGAAGGTAGAAGTCCAGGGTGGTGGTTTTAAAATATGTCCACAAATCCTTGGAAAAACCTCCCTCAAAAGATGAAGCCTAATACTCCTCCCTTTCAATGTGGACTGGGCTTAGTCACTCATTTCTAACAATTAGAATGTGGCATAAATATCAGTATGTGACTACTAAGGGTTTGGTCGTAAAAGACATTGAAGTTTCTGCCTTATTCTCTCTTGGATCACCCACTCCATTCAGGGAGAAGCCAACTGCCATGAAGATACTAAGCAAAGGTCCGTGTGGTGAGGAACCAAGTCCTCCTGGCAATAGCCATAACAGTGCACCATCTTGGAAGTAGATCCCAGAGTTCCAGTCAAGTTGTCAGATGACTACAGCCTCTACCAACATCTTAATTAAACCGTATGGATGGGATGCCTGGGTGGCTCAGCAGTTTAGTGCCTGCCTTCAGCCCAGGGTGTGATCCTGGAGTCCCGGGATAGAGTCCCACATCGGGCTCCCTGCATGCAGCCTGCTTCTCCCTCTGCCTGTGTCTCTGCCTCTCTCTCTCTCTCTCTCTGTGTGTGTGTGTGTGTGTCTCTCATGAATAAATAAATAAAATCTTAAAAAAAAAATACCATGGAAAATTCTTTTTTTTTTTTTTTTTTTTTTTTTACCATGGAAAATTCTGAGCCAGAACCACCAAGCTAGGTATTCCCAAATTCCTCAACCACAGAAAAAATAATCAGTTGTAATTTTAAGTTGCTAAATTTGGGGGTAATTGTTATAGAGCAATAGATAACTAATAAGCTCAGCAAGAAACTGACCACAAACAAGAATCCAAGACGAAGAGACAAAGAAGGAGAAATAAAGGTTTGAATGAGACATGCATTTTTCCTCTCCTACCACCTTCTATCCAAGAGCCAAGATGGGCCCTTGGTCTTGTAAGAAATGTACACTCTAAAAAAAAAAAAAAAAGAAAGAAAGAAAGAAAAAGAAATGTACACTCTACATATATTCCCAACTACCCTTGCTTTCTGCTAGAATTTTTTTTTCAAGGGGCCTCAGCAAAATATCTTGAAGATATTAACATGAGTTAATAAAATCTTCTATTAGGCCCTTTCTACTTGGCTAATTCCTGTCTAGAAAAGATTGGATTGTTTTGACAGTAGGAAAGATTGCTATAGAATCAGATACAGTCAGCTATTAGCATAGGTGGCTACTTAAGGTACCTGGCAAAGTCCAAAAAATGTTTCCAAAGTTAGCATATATTCTGAAAAAATACACATAAATACAATCACATCAAAGCAATGTCAATTCTAACCATAACAAATTGGCAGTACACATTTCCAGAGAATATTTCCCAATATACAAGTTCATAGAGGAGAGCTGAGGAGGTCCACAAAATATCCAAAGTAGGTCCAAAACATAGAGTGGAGAATTCCGAATAAATTATAGCAACAGCCAGTCATAGCAACAGCAAATGTACTGCCTAACTACCATGAATGTGCAAAGAATGCCTATTTAATAGGCATTCCCTCATTTTCCCCCAGGAGATGCCTATGACAAAGAGACTATTACTACCCCATTCTGTTGATGAGTAAACTAAAACATGGAGAGGTATTAGTATCAGAGCCATGAATAGAACCAACCCTCAAGATTTCCAGCCCTTGGAAACAGAGCTCCCACCTCTCCCCCACACTGTTTCTTAATCAGTAAAAATAAGTGGCTCTACCAAGACTATAAGGT
Organism: Canis aureus; assembly: GCF_053574225.1. NCBI lineage: Eukaryota > Metazoa > Chordata > Mammalia > Carnivora > Canidae > Canis > Canis aureus. The sequence continues at coordinate 25,272,961 of NC_135624.1, read as the reverse complement.
GACCCAGACCAGCCATCACCTCCCACCCCAAATGATTGTCTGGTTGACCGGAGGAAACACACTCCCAGAGGCAGAATCATCTAAGTTAAGAGCCAGAATCCACTCACTTCTGTTACTAACAAAACACAGGTTCCTTCATTTGCTTAACTACAAAGCAGTCTTGCTAATCTAAACAGTTGGGATGTGGGGGGCGCTTGGGTGGCTTAGTCAGTTGAGTTCTGACTCTTGATTTTGGCTCAGGTCATGATCTCAGGGTCTGAGATTGAGTCCCGCATTGGGCACTGAGTGTGGAACCTGCTTAGGATTCTCTCACTTGCTCTCTGCCCCTCCCCCAGTCACGTTCATGTTCTCTCTCTCTCTCTCTCTCTCTCTCAAACAAACAAACAGTTGAGGGGATATTCACAGCTTGTATCCATCTCGGAGACCTGGATTTCTTTTCCATCACACAGAAGAACTGGGCTAGAAAAATGCTAACATGTTTTATGTTGAGTGATAAGCATTCCTTTGAATTGTGATTTCCCCTCAGGCTTGGACAGGGGAATGTTTCTCACATTCTTTCATCTCAGTGTGTCACCTTCTCTTGCCCCTCTTTATTCCTCATCCTACATTACCTTACATCCAGAACATACACTAAGCTAATAAAGCTAAACAAAATTAGGACACAGAGCTCAGTCTATCCCCCACCACCCACTTCCACTAGCTCCCCTGGAACACTTTTATTTTCCTTTTACTTTGGTTCTCATGGGACTTTGTGTTTTGGGGTGACACTGGAGGGATTTATCATGAACAGATGGCTGTGATGTCAGGAAGAGGCAGCAGGTCAGCCCAGAATACAGGGCTGGGCCAACACACATTTTGCAGGGGGAATAAGACCTTTGCATACCTGTGGGAGCCTGTGGGAGCTGGGCTGGCAGGTGCTGCCTCCACTCTGGGCTTGCCTGGCAGGGGCTGTGGAACAGTGCTCAGACCTACCTCAGGGGGCACATCGAAGCGTTCCACTTCAACCTCCGTTGAGTTGGTCTTGTCTGAAGCCTGCTGGGATCTTCCATCATCAGTTTTGTCACCCTTGTCTTTACTGGAGCCTTTGGAAGATTTGGAGTCTTTGTCTTTCGAAGACAACTTGAGTTCCTTGAGTGCCTTGGAAAATTTAGATTCCTGTGCCCCTCCTGAAAGGATCTCCACAGCAATTTCCACCAAGATTCTTCCCCTGAATGACACACCTTCTCCAAAGCCTTCATTCAGTTCCTGGTAGTCATCCATCAGACTGTGGTTCCTGGGTGAGCCATACAGGTTAATCCAGGCAGGTCCGAAGGTTGGTAGAAAGCCTGCAAAAGCCCCAAGTTTTAGTTGCCCAGTAACATTTCCAAGTTGATTATTTCTAGCTTTATGAAAATTGCTCACATTCATTTAAAATGTAAAATATACAGAAAAGACAAGAAAAAATATTTACAGAATAGTCCATCCCCAAAAGAGCCAGAATTGCCATTTTGCTATATTTGCTGTGTTTCCTTCCAGTCCTTCTTGCATGCACACATTTACACTTGTTCACAGCTGTGATGATACTATGAATGCCGACGTGCATCCTTGTCTGTTCATCTAATGTTTATTGACATCTAATGCTCCTAGTACTGCTCTAGACATTAAACATGGAGCCCAGTGGCGAATGAAGCAGAAGCAAACATTAAACAAGTAAATATTTACATTTTAAGTGCTACGCAGGAGATTTGCCTTATGCTGCAGAAAAAAAAAAAAAAAAAAAAAAAAAAAACAAGTTGAGGAGGCATGGAGAGGAGTCAGGCAGAGAGAGAGTTTGTCCCAAAGGAGCATCAATTTTAAGAAGCAGGGATATTATGTTAAAGGAGATAAAAAGATTTTATGGCCCATGACATCTAACTTTTAAAACTCGTTTCTACATTTCTTTGAACACCATCAAAATGTTCCTGAAAAGTTGGGGTAAAACATGCTTACATCAAGTTGAGAAATTCTGAGGGTGAATGGAGTGTGTGTTCTGTATAAGGCAATCCTGTGGCAAACCCTTCCACAATTTATATAAAGACTTAAACAATAAGTGTTTATTGAGATCTTTCTGTGGTGTCACACTGTGAGAGGCATAAAAATATGTAAATCTTGTCTTCTGCTTAAGCTAAGCCTTCAGTATATGTACATACACACACATACATTCATAAATATATTTATCAATTAACACCAATTTGTAGTGCAGAGAAAAATTGTGTTGGGATTTTTAAAGAAGGAGGGTTTGTTGGAATATTTAGAAAGTTATCACCTGGTAATTTAGGTTTTTCAAATAAAGAAAGAATAAAAGCTCTTTCCCCTGACTGGTGGATTAGCTGGGACTCCTCATTCCCTCCCTGGCTCTCTGAATGCACAGTCAGCAGCACATCGTGCAATACTCAGGACCACGTGCTCCTCACAATGAGTTGGGGCACAATATTTTCTGGACCATTTAAACATGTAAAAACCATTCTTGGCTTATGAGCCATACAAACATATTTGGCCAGCTGGATGTGGCCCATGGACCATAGCCTATCAATGTCTGATATAATCTAAACTCTTTGTTTTTCATTTAAAAACCTAAGGCCCAGAAAGGGATAGTGACTACCTCAAGAACCCAGCAATGTTCATGGAAGACCTGGGACCAGAACAAAGCCTCCCAGCTCTCAGGGGCCGGCTCCACCCACTGCCCTGAACCAACCCAAACCACAAACCACACAGAGCATGGAAATGTGTGGAGCAACACATTGCTCCATCTTCTCATTCTAAAAAATGAGGGCTTCAAATCAGTCATTTTGTGACCCCATCTCCAAGTCAGACACATGAAGCTTTACCTTTATCTCCATCCTGTTCATTGGAGATTTTCTTTAGGTCGATGAAGTGGGTGGCCAGTGCTACATCATTCACGCTGCCTTCGTCCCACACCTGGATTTTCACTCTCCGACACAAAGGAGGGAACATTTCCTTGAAGACCACCTGTTCATTCCATACAGGATCAGCACAGTTTTTCTGCACTGCGGTTCGCCCCTAAAAACAAAGCCAACAAGACGTGAGCTGTTGAAAGAAAGAAGAGGTGCCTTGACCTGACTAAAGATAATTCTTCAAACCAGCTGGAAATAGAAAGTAAATTGCCAGAAGTAATGAACCTATTTCCACCCAATACAAATAGAAATCTACCAAAAAAAAAAAAAAAGAAAGAAAAAAAGAAATCTGTTGCACCCAAGAACATTACAGTAACCGCCCCCCTTTATTTGCAGGGAATGTATCCCAAGATACCAGTGGATGCCTGAGCCCACAGATAGTAATAACCTTACATATACTCTGTTTTTTCCTACACATACTTACCTATGATAAAGTTTGATTTATAAATAAGGCACAGTAAGAGATTACCAACAATAACTAATGATAAAATAGAATAATTAAAACAATATACTGTAATAAAAGTACCATGGATCTTAGCAACCTCAGTGTATATTTTTTTTTTCCCTTTCTCATTGAGAACTTTCACCTTTTTACTTAAAGGAAGCATTTTATAGCTTCTCTTTGGTGTACCCAAATTGCCAGGACCACTGCTCCTGCATCTAGAGGACATTATCAAGTAAATTAAGGGTCACTTGAACACAAGGACTGCCATAGCACCACAGCGCACCTGATAACCCAGGCAACTACTAAGTGACTAACCACTGGCTGTACCCATATGCTGGACAAAGGGATGATTCACATCTAGGTAGAATGAAGCAAGATAGTGTGAGATTTCATCCTGCTAGTTGGAACAATGTGTAATTTAAAAGTCATTGATTGTTTATTTCTAGAATTTCCCATTTAATAATTTCAGGCCATAGTAGATCATGAATAACTGAAACCATAGCAAAACAACAAATAAGGGAGGAATACTATACTAACAGCCTGCTCTGCACCAGACACCATGCCAGGCAACAGGGACAAGGTGAGTAACTGATGAGTCCTGCCCTCAGGAAGTTCTCATAATCACACAACATGCATGTTGTGGACATGAGTTGTTTCGTGCATCTCCAGGAATACAGCAGATATAGTTAGACCTTGAGTTTGTGTCTTATAAAAGTAGGGCCTTAGGCAAATCACTTCCGTCGTCTGGATCCCAGCTTCATGGGGTAGAAGCAGAAGGTAGAAGCAATTTGGAGACAGAAAGAGGATTCTACTATAGGAGGAAAAAACTGAAAAGATCAGAATTCATTGCTAAAATGAGTTTTCTTTGTGGTGTAAATGGAAGCGAGGGGTATGAATAACACCAAATGCAAATTCATTCAAGTCCTTGAATTATAGAATAAACACGGTCTCCCACTCTGCACCTTAAAAGAAGTGCATTAAGTTCTTCTCATTTCACAAACCAGTGGTTGAAATTATAATTCCTTCAAAGTAAAATCAGCCAAGTTCAGATAAATAGGATAAAATGGAGGTGATGTTCTGACTCAAGGGGTCCAAGTAAAAAATACTCCAGTGTTCCCTCTGCCAAGAGGAAGAGTTAGAGTAGCATATACATTGTAAGGGCAGAGACAATATGCGTTAGCTGAAGCTTCCAAGTCCATCCAATCAGGATTAAGCTGTGACCATGTGCCCAGGCCCTGGTACTTCCAATGGCTCTTGACCAGGGACCAGGGAACAGAGATGTCCAAGGTACACAGGACAAGGGTCAAGTGGGGAGCCTGGGGAGCAGGTCAGGAGGCAGGTGGCAATGCTACAGAGCCTAAGAACTAGGTAACAGCTCAGAGAAGTAGCCAGAGGTGAGGAAGGAGGCCGTCTGCCTGAGTCCTAAATCCCAATACCCCATAGCTCTTCTCCATGATCTCAAAAGGAGAGTGAGTGGGACACCATCACCCCCACTTTCCTGCTTGTGACTCAACAGCTTTTCTGAAAAGCTTTCTCTCTCAGGTACTTCCTAATTTTTATTTTAGCTTGATATCATTTGATTAGAAAAGTCCCTGGTAAAGAGCAGCATTCTGGCCCATTATTGGTGGTGATGACATTCCTTACCATCTGCCCAGCAAAAGACACCTCCACGAAGGGGTCCACGAGGTCCTTACTGTCACCCACAAATGCTTTCGTGACATTTGCCATGATGCTGGAGTTCATTTTGGGCAACCCCTCTGCTTTGTAGAGTCTCACATAGAATCTGGCCCAGGGTCTCTCTGATGGAAACCCTTGAGGGATCAAAAGGTTCCTTGAGAGGGAACAAGAAATAAAAAATAAAAAAGCTCTCTCATCTGAAAGAAGAAAGAAAAGGTAGAAGCAGTTTGGAGACAGAAAGAGGATCCTAATATAGGAGGAAAAGGCTGAAAAGATTAGGATTCATTGCTAAAATGAGTTTTCTTTGTGGTGTAAATGGCAGTGAGGAGTATGAATAACACTGAATGCAAATTCATTCAAATCCTTGAATTATAGAATAAACACTGTCTCCCACTCTGCACCTTAAAAGAAGTGCATTAAGTCTTCTCATTTCACAAACCAGTGGTTGAAATTATAATTCCTTCAAAGAAAAATCAGCCAAGTTCAGATAAATAGGATAAGCTCAAGAACAGCTCATCTATTTTGTGTTGTTATAGGGAGACAGGCTGTCCTTGTCCTAGGAGCTGACCTCCCAAAGGCTTGTGACACCTTGGATAAGACACATCTTGGTGCCTCTGATAGAGCAGAGTCCCAGGTAGACAAGTCATGAATTTGGCAGTTCTCATGTACCCACAGGAAAGGGAGGAAGAAAGAGGAGAGAGAGGAAAGAGACATAGAACCTGGGAGATATCATTTCTCTTGCATGACCCTGGATGGGCCTGTCTCACTTTTCTATTTGCTCCTCAGCATCAGGAGTTTTGGGGCTGGACTTCAAGACGTCGCCTTTCCCAATCACGCTGATGTCACATTTCAGATACCCCTTCGCGCCAGTCCTGATGTCGCCAGGGTCTGTGAGCAGGGCCCACTTGTCACAGAACTGATGACCTGTAAAAGTGTCCGGACAGCTCAGATCCCCTGCACAGCTGGATCTAGCAGGTGCACCCAGTTCTGTCCCACACCCCAGGCTTCCTGTGCTCTGCTCCCTAGGAGGCGGCAGCTCCTCCCCTCTTTCCCTCCTCTGCTTTCATTTCCACCCTCTTCTCAGTCTTCTCCAAACTGCCACAGGTGTTTGGAAAGCCTTCAACCCAGTTCTAATCACCTAGACAGGTTCTTAGCTTTGGCAGCTTGGAAGGACATTAATGGAGTAGAGATGTCACATACTATTTCACAGGCTGTCAATGGGGCTCATGGATCTTTCTGTCAGTCCAAACTTTATTTCCTTTTTTAATTGGAGTTCAATTTGCCAACTTATAGCGTAACACCCAGTGCTCAACCCGTCAAGTGAATCAGTCCAAACTTTAAAAGGTCTTAGAAAATCTAGACCTCTGGCTTACCCCCCCAAAAAATTATTAGATCTGCCAATACAGGATGCACATTTCCACCCATTAGCAAGTAGCAAAGGAGCTGAGTAGCCACTGCTCCTTTCATGTGGGTTATGAGCTCTTCTGTTCCCCACAGCCTGCAGCACCACTCAGTGTATCAACCCCACCCACAGTGCTCAGTTATGCCCATGGCCTGGTCCCCTGGACTCATGCAAGTTAGAATTGCTTAGAAGAGAAGGAGCTTTTCCTGAGGAGACCTATATTTGTTGATGGCCCTCTTCCTTATCAGCTCCTGACCTTGGACAAATTACCTGCCTTCTCTGAGTTTCACTTTCCTATATATCAGGGATAATAAGAATTATCACAGCAAACCCTAAGATGGCATGCCACAGTCATTACTCTGTGCTGGGTTCTATATGAAGCACTTTATATATATAATTATCAACTTAATCTTCCAACAACCATGGAAAGGAGATACTATTTTATCTCATTTTTTTCGGATGAAGAAACTGAGGCGCAGAGAAGTCAAATGATTTGCCCAAGATTGTATAACAGGAAAGAGCAGGGTGGAATTTGAAGCCAGGCAAGCTGGCTCTGGAATCCATATGTGCAACTGCTAGACAACCTTTCTTGCCTGTGTCTCACAGCGTCACAGCACTAAATTATAGACAGAATTTGTTGGGAGAAAAAAAAACTGCTCAGAATTATGGACATAGAAGATAACTTTGTCATTAGATTGTAAATTTTGAGGAAACGAGCCAGGCGTTGCTCCAATTGTGTAGTTGATGCTCATATTATTGAATGAGTGGGTAAGTGGATGGGTAAATGAATGAGGTGACCTCCAGGTGTGGCAAACTAGGGATCAGTAAGGGAGATTGGGAAGTGATGATTTCTTACCAGGCTGGTTATATACAGTCCCCAGGTCTACTTTGAAGGAGCCAATCAGTATGCTGCCTATCAGCTTGTGGTGAAAAACCTGAGGAGAGATGGAACAGTGAATCTGGCTGCACTAGATTTCTCTTTGAGGATAAATCTGTGAAATGGATTCATGACACCTCAGCAAGGATTCTAAACCTTGATGCTTGTCTGCCCTTCACTCTTGTCTAGAGCACAATGACATTTAGTCATCAAGTGAAAGGGCAACCAGAAGTATCTCACCTGTGTCTCTTCCTCCTAGCAGGTTTTCAGCTATTGAAGGACATCTAACAAATTTCACTGTCTGAAAAACTACCTTTTTAAGCCAAAGTGAGCTCTAGGACAGACCACCCTTCAACACTCATCTTTACTTATTGAAACTCTACCCATCCGTCAATGTCTAAAGCAAATGTTACTTCCTTCAAGCAGCCTTTCCTGAGCCCCCTGCAGCTGAAAGTCCCCTTTCTTTCCTAAACTTCCACAACACTCTGCTCACAAGTTACCCAGAGGACTCATCACATATGGCTTTGAGCAGTTTGGGAATGTACAATAGTCACAACAAGGGAGGTGGTCATCCCCAATATTTTGTGTGATTAGAAGTCTTCAGCAAAGTGCCTGGCTGGTGATAGCAACACACTTTAATGCAATGCTATCGAGGAAGTTCTAAAGGAAAGCATCAGAGCTGGCACTGGGTCCAGAAGGTGCACTGTATGAGATTGCTGAAGGAGCAGGAGTGATTTAACCCTTAACTCAGAAAGGAGAACACTAGGTGTGTGGAGGAGGGATAATGGTAACTTAAGTGTTTTCCAATCTTGGAAACACTGCCATGTACAAGAAGGAGTAAGTTCCCTGTATGGATCCAAGTCACAGGAAGAGAGACTTACTATAAGGACAGGTTTTATAACAGAACTTCCCAGCAAAGAATAGACTTTTCTAGAGATAGTAACCTTCCATCACTGGATATAACCAAGCAGTGCACCAAAACTCCATGTCATGAAGGTGGTGACAGGGATTCCAGCACCAGCTGGAAGTTAGACTAGAGGGTCTCTGGGCTTCCTTCTATGACGTTATATGAGTTCCTTGAATCAAAGACAGTTTCCTACTTTCTTCTACCCACCACATGCATGGCCTTGTTCAGAATAGGTATTCGATAGACATTCAGTGAATTAATGAATGATTGGTTGATTGAATGATGGATGAAGGGGAGGCTTTTGTGGTTTATAAATAGCTTTTTTTGGCGGGGGCAATCAGTAAAAATAAATTCAATTTACTTTAGGAAATGAAGAAATGACAGCCCTTTGCATTTCCCTATCTACCCTTACTCCCTTGCCCAAATTTTGCAAGGGAGTTAAGAGAACTGAGGGCAAGTAAGGACAGCTTGCCTTGAGGTGAGGAGTTATTTAAGGCCATGCATACAAAGCTCACTCCAAACCTCCTCATGCTTGTGGCTGCTAAGGTGGCTTCCCAAAGGCCCCAGCAAGAACACAAGCCTGACTCAGGCTCTCTTCTCAGGTCAAAGGCATCTGGATCCCTGTGGGCATGATGGGACGTAAGAGCCCATTTGAGCTTTAAATAAAACAAGAGGCCTCCTCAAATCATCCATCCACACAGTCTGAGAGCCAGGTAACTCTGGTGTGGGCAAGCATTTGATCATAAGAACTTCAGGGAGATGACACTCAGAGAGCTAGGGGCTCTGCATGCCTGTGGCCACTGTCAAGGGGAGATAGTACCACCATCATTGGCACCACCAAACTCTGCTACAGCCTTGCTATCCTAATAGCATCTGCTTGCTGTATTCCCCCCTTCTTATCCCATGTTGAATTTATTTGGGGCACATTGACTTGTAGTTCATGGACCATCAGAAAACTTGTATTAAACACTTCTCTCCGGGGCAGCCCCGGTGGTGCAGCAGTTTAGCGCCGCCTGCAGCCCAGGGCATGATCCTAGAGACCCAGGATTGAGTCCCGCATCAGGCTCCCTGCATGGAGCCTGCTTCTCCCTCTGCCTGTGTCTCTGCCCCTCTCTTTCTCTCTCTCTGTCACTCATAAATAAATAAATAAAATCTTAAAAAAATAAATAAACATTTCCCTCCAAAGGGAATTTTCCCTTTAAAATCTTTGGTCTCTGCCCCTAAGGGTCATTTGGAAAGCCCAAACTGTTCTCTTTTTACAAGTTAGAGGAAGAAAGATAGGCAATACCAGCTCTGGTCCTCAGTTTAAAAATCCACTGTCCAGAGAATCATGACATTTGTCTACGCTACAGTGTAAAAATCTAGCTATTAACTGTTTGTCTGAAATCTAGACAGTTCCTTAGGACTCAACTACACTGCCCATCTCATAAACAGATGGTTGCCAGAGCTATGCAATGTAACAAAGTCCTAGACGATGCCCCAGGTCCCAAAATACTTTCTGTACCACTTGTCATCATGCCTGAAATTCAAATTAAGAATGTTTGGCTCAGGGCGCCTGGGTGGCTCAGTCAGTTAAGCATCCGACTCTTGATCTCAGGTCATGATCTCAGGTTGTGAGATTAAGCCCTGCAATGGGCTCCATGCTGAGTATGGAGTCTGCTTAAGATTCTCTTTTGAAAGGAAGAAAGAAAGAAAGAAAGAAAGAAAGAAAGAAAGAAAGAAAGAAAGAAAGAGAGAGAGAGAGAAGGAAGGAAGGAAGGAAGGAAGGAAGGAAGGAAGGAAGGAAGGAAGGAAGGAAGGAAGGAAGGAAGAAAGAAAAAAGAAAGAAAGAAAGAAAGAAAAGAAAAGAAAAGAAAAGAAAAGAAAAGAAAGGAAGAATGGCTCTTTTTTTTTTAAAGAATGTTTGACTCTTGATAACTTCTCATTCTTCAAGAGTCACATTCTTCAAATGACCTTGAGAAAGAGAATATAAAAATTACACTATTGCCTAGGACTTAATGCAGGATCTATATATTATATATAATATATATTACTATGTACATATGTAATATAAGATATATAATTAATATAACAGAAATGGGTGGGTGATAAGAGCAGGTAAGGAAGTCTCCAAGACAAATTTTTCCATATTCAAAATTCTAATTAGAGTTAGTGTCACTGCTGAGGAAAACATTTTCTCATTCTCCACATGTCTTATATTGGCACATGAAGTACGGAGTCTGTCTTTTTAGAACAATTAAGAGAAGAACACTTACCCTCCACCACCCACTCCACCTCTCTCAGGCATGCATAGCCACGCTACCCTCTTCATGGGAGAAAGAGTGAGTTCCCAGATTGGTGAAATAAACGCAGTCTGTCACCCACTGGTCTCTCTGTGCTTTTACTGAGTGATGTAAGTTTGATATCACTCCTGTCTGGCCCCCATCCTCTCTCTTTGGGCTAGTACAGCTTCAGTATGGGCATTTCCCCTCCTTGTTCCTATCCTCTACATGGTGGGCAACCCAGATAAGACAACCTGTCTAGACCAAGAAGCTTCTCTGTCTCTACTATTCAGACATGATCTGTAGAGACAAGAATTCACCTGCAGGACTGAGGAAGGGTTTATGCAGCAGACACAACCCCCCATGAGCAGGTCCAAAGGCTGCACTCAGAGGCAGCGATAAAGAGACCAAATGGCAACCACTTGCTCCGAATCACATTCTCTGATACAGCATTACTGATATATTTGGTTCCTCCTGGTGCCTTTTTCTACTTCTCTATTTATTACCAACTAGAAGGAGTGAGCCATGTAATTAATTATCATTAGTGTGGATATCATCCCAAAAGAGAAACACATTTCATCTCATAAAAATAAATAAATCAACCCAAAATGACAATCTGTCAAGATGGCATTTGAAGCACATGTTGCACATTCCCACATTAGTAAACTCCATGATTCAATTCATGATGGCTTGAGAGTAGCTTATGATTTGTTTCCAGGAAGCACAGATTTCTTTGAGGAGGTTTCCTTTCCCAAATTCCTCTGCACTAGTTATTTCATGTTCCAACCTGTTGGTTTTAAACTCACCATCTGACACTCACCCTCCCAACCTATTCACCCCTCAGCAGGCTGAGTTGTTTTAGGGAGTTCCCAATACCTAGAATCTCTCCCATCACTTCCCACTCCCATCATCAATGATATACTTACTGAGATTTTGATGATCTTGTCAAAAAGATGCAGTTGGGGTCCAATGAAGTCAAAGACAAAGTACTAAAAAACATAAAATTCATTCTGACCGTAAATTACAGGCTTCCATCTAAGAACCTTATTACTGGACTAGTTGTAGATTTCTATCATTTTAACCAAATGCTGCATGGTCCTCGGTGGCATTGATATACCGTCAATCAATTGGCCATCCCCTATTTAGGGTCACCTAAGTTCTTTCCAATTTTTTCAAATGCAAAAAAAAAAAAATGCTGTTATCTCCATCTTTGCACAAGATATATGTGAATTTTCCTCTAAAATGAATATAAAACGTGGAATTATTGGGTTATGGCTTATGTGCATGTAAATTTCTAGTAGGTACAGCAAAATTTCTTTCCAAAGAGGCTAAGCCATTTTACATCCTCACTGGCAGCACACTAAAAAGACATTTCTCTATATCCCTGCCAACTCCTGATATTGTCAATTTCTTTAATTTTTTTCGCTATTAATATTGATGGGTGAAAATCATATCTCAGCGTTTTAATTCAGGGTGAACTCGATTAAAATCTAGTTTTCTCAGGATTTTTGAGAAAATCAAAATTGAATTGAATTTTAGACTTGAAGATATTCTCTAGACCAGTCTCTATATTCTACAAATGTGAAGTTATATTTTCCTAAGATGTAAAACACTGGAGTGGTGTTTTGTTGTGGGTTGTGTCTTGGGGAGGACTGGTGGGGATGGGGGAGGCAGGATCAGGAAGTTGCTTCCTGGATTTGTTTTTGAGCTTCAGGTGGAGGAACAACAAAGGGACCTTAGAGATGACAGGACAGCAGTAGGAAAGGGAGAACTGACTGCTCACATCCTGCTTTTAGAGGGCAAAACTGAAAAACCAAAATGTGGAAATTAAAAGATGCCATTATACATCATAATAAAGAAACCTTCAAAATGTCAATCCCTAGGTATCAATGAGAAGCCACTTTACATTCATTGTCTTCTGTTTAAGAAAATGAGAAAATTGGCATGACATTTCAAGAAGTTTTTCATGTATATGTTCAAACTTTTAAAGAGTTTTGTTGTTCAGAATTTCTTTTATGTGGAAAACTCACATAAAATTCCTTATCCTGATACATGAGATGCTGTGGGTTCCTTGGACCAATAAATTAGTTGCAAGGTCTACTGCTTTCTGCTGAGTTTCAGATTTCAAACTCAATTGCCTCACACTCCCTAGACCTTTGAGCCCAAAACATTTTTGTAGCTGGAAAATATTCCCCAGCCCCTATTAACTGGTTCCTTCAACACCTGACTGTCCCAGAGCTTGAAAATTAAAATCAAAAGCTGTAATAAAGGTTTTCAGTTCAACTTCTATGTTTTTTTTTTTTTTCTTGAGTGCCTACTGATGACACATGGGCCCAGTGTCATGTCATTTAGATCCAGGACTTGTTTGCATAAAGAAAATACTAATTACAGCACTTAACAAATCTGTAGATCTTTGCAGTTTTAAAGCATTTCATCACAATATTTCATATTGCATCCATGCTAAAAGTTGTTATGGAGGTAAGGGTAGGACAGGAAGGAAAAAACTCATGGTAAAAGGTTCAGAGGCAGAAGTGATGGATAATGAGGAAAGGAGTTTACAGTTCAAATGGGATTTTGTTATTTTCTGTTGATTTCATTATGTGGTCTCCCTTTTCAATTACTACTCCCATTAGAAAAATAATTAAGAGTTTGCTGCATTTCTTGATAATTCATGGTGTCAAAGTGCCTGTGGGGAAACAAGCATTCTTATACACTACTATTTGGAGTACAAATTGTTACCTCTTTAGAGGACAATTTTGTGATATCAAAATTTTTAGTCCACATACTCTTTGCCCCAGTTATTCCATATTACTATAAACAGTAGCCAAAAGATGAAAAATTAATATCCATCAATGAGATATTGACTGGTTTAGTAAATTATGGTGTATTAATGCAATGGGAAACTACACCAATGAGGGGGAAATGAGATTGAACTATATATCTTGACACAGACTAATCTCTAAGATACATTGTTTTGTGAAAAGATCAAGATCTAAGACAGTATGGACAGAATGCTACTATTTGGTTATAATATTTATTTGTACTCTTGTACATACCTAGGATATCTCTGGAAGCATATACAAATGCCTAGTGAGAACTGGTTGGGGGGCGGTGAGGGCTTAGGGATCAAAGATCAGAGGGACACATAATTTTCATCATATATCATTTTATATTCTTTGTATCTTTTACTATTTTTTACTCTGTAATTTTTTATTTAAAAAGAGAACTTCGTGTGTATAACATTTAAAAGCTTCCTGTCTGATGTTTTCCTCTCTTTGATGTTCACAACTTCTTTACTGCTTAAAAAAATACACCGGCTTTACTTTCCAATGCAACATGCCTATTTTAAAATTAATGATGAAATTTCTAGTGTCTCTTTCATGAAAAAGATGTTTATCTTCTTCATAACCAACACTGAATACATTTATTGAATATAAAAACAGAGCTTATAATGGATGAAGATGAGCATACGAGAATTAGGAAAATGAGTATATTGAAAACACAGCAATGAATTCAAAATCAGTAGGAAGTCATCACCTCTACTTTTCTTTATCTTTTTGTGAAACTCTGTGGAGTTGTTTGTAAGGAGGCTCAGAGAGTTTGCCCGGGCTTAGATGAGAGTTGGGAAGCAGTGAGGAGCAGCACAGCTTTTCTATTTGGCTGAAGAATACCACAGGAGGGAGTGTTGGTTCAGAGGATTTTAGTGGCCTCTACAACTTACTTCATTGTAAAATGGGCTGTTGGTTCCTTCTTTCACTGTGCTTTGCTTCTTTTCATCCCCGACCTCAATGATCACAACTGGATCAATGTTCTCACCCACCAGCTGTCGAGCCTCAGTGATGGTAATGGCAATCTGCAACACAAAGCAGCATGTGTGCACTATGGACTTTGCTGCTCATTCACACAAGAACTGGGGAGGTTGGGCAGGAGGAATCATTCACTTACTTGATAGTTTTGGGATCTGACTTCCCCATCATGGATCTTAGTCAACAGTTTTGATCTATTAAAAGAAAATTTAACATATTTGTTTCATTAAGTAAGAACATGTTTTAGATCCAATAAGCCATGATAATATTTTCCCGGGTATATCTAAGTGCTTTTTTTTTTTTTTAAGAGTTATTTATTTATTTATTCATGACAGAGAGAGAGAGGCAGAGACATAGGCAGAGAGAGAACCAGGCTCCTCACAGGGAGCCAGATGTGGGACTCCATCCCCGGACCTGGGATCATGCCCTGAGCCAAAGGCAGACGCTCAACCACTGAACCACATCCCAGGCATCCCACATCTAAGTGCTTTTATTTATACTGTATCATATATTCTCTCTCCATCTCTAGAGGAAATAAATGTAAATGAGCAAGTGACTTAACCTCTCTATGACTCAGTTTTTCAATCCTCAAAATGGAGCTAATAATAGCATTTACCACATGGGGTAATTGGTACAATTGAATGATATAATGCATGTCAAGTTTTAACCCACTGCTTAGCAAGAATAAACGTCAAGTCGTATGGTGAGTATGATTATCAGTATCATTTATTTTTTATTTTACAGAATGAGAAACTGAGATGCCTCAGAAAGTCAGTGGCAGAGCTAGGTCTATATAAAGATCTCCCTTATGTCTTGTCTCATCCTATTCGCAAGACTCCTTTGCCATTTCTTTTTTTTTTTTTTTTTAAAGATTTTGTTTATTTATTCATGAGAGACATAGAGAGAGAGAAAGAGGCAGAGACACAGGCAGAGGGAGAAGCGGGATCCATGCAGGGAGCCCGACATGGGACTCGATCCCGGGACTCCAGTATCATCCCCTGGGCTGAAGGCGGCGCTAAACCGCTGAGCCACCCGGGCTGCCCTCCTTTGCCATTTCTAGTAGATATAATAACCCTGAGTTTTGTGATTGCTTATGAAAAAAATTAGTAAAAGAGAAAATTGGAAAGAATGACCAATATACCATCTCGGTGAGATTTCACATTCCAGGGGATTTCATTTATCTGAACTATCATAAGTAATTGGAAACAGATGTGCAACACCTGGGTATTTAAAAACTGGGTAGTAGTAAAAAGAGGTAAAGAATTTCTGTCATCATCAAGGCAGCAATGGGTGGGAAATAAATGAGCTTGCATTCCTATTGAATTTTATTCTCTTGCCTTCTGACAATACCATCTTGCAATTTGACTTCATTCCATTTCTGATTATAATTGAGTCTAGTGGAGAACAGAGTAAGCTAGTAAAAAAATCTCAAAGCTTTGGAGTCAGACTGAATTAAAATAAAATTAAAATATTTTAATATTAAAAATTAAAATATTTTTTCCCAATTTCATGATATTACCCTTAATTTCTTCATCTGAAAGTGGAAATAACAATTCCTACCATATAGGGTTGCTCTAAGGATTAAAGGAGATAATGCTTCTAGGGAAGTGTAGATTTCAAAAGGTATATATATCCATTAATAAAATGGCAAATTCATACTGACCATTTTACACAGAGAAAGCCCTGTGTTCTCAGAGGAAGTACAGATGAATGGCCAGGAACCTGGCCCTTATAAACCTAGCAACCCAAAGAGAGAGGACCCAACCCAAAGAGAGAGGACCAAAGCATATCAAGAAAGAACTAGAAAATGTAAAATGTGTTGTAGAAAAAAATGTGATACAGGTTCAAAGAAGAGAAACATTCCTGAGATCCAGGTAAGCAACAGACTTTACTGCAGAGATTGGATGTTATGAATGATCAGATGTCATGAGCATTAGTTGGTGGGTAGAATTTCAACTGATGCAGAATGAAAAATAAAAAGTCTACTCCTTTTTTTCTCCTGCCTTCCTCCATTCAGTGCTGTTATTCTGGTGAGATAATCACAAGGGATCCTTTTAAGGATATTTAAAAATAATTGAAATCCTGATTCAGGGGACTTCGGGGGCCATGATTATCATGGTGCAGTATAGGGGGAAGGGATACTGCAGTGAGATACAAATTCATGTCTCCTTTTAAGAGGCAACCTCTCAGCTATCACGATCTCTGATTTCCAGGTCTTTCTCAAGCCCTCTGCCCCTTACACATATCTACTATGTACCATCCTGTCGCAGCCCAGTTATAACAATTCAGGGTCTGCCACATAGGGAAGCACTAATTTGCTTTATTGATAGTAAGATTTCTGAGTGGAAATAGAAGGGAGTGAATGAGGAATTACCGTGAGTAAGAAATTGACATAAACAAATATGGTAGACTGGAGGCATTGCTAGCCACAACTATTAGCCTCCTTGGATCCATGCTCTTTGCCTTGTAACTTGTAGTCTCTCATTCTGGCATGGGCTGGACTTGTGACTTGCAATGGCCAATAGAATGCAGCAGAAATGACTTTTGCTAGTTCCAAGCATAGGCTCAAGAGACTTTGTATACTTCCACTCCTTCTTCCTTCTCTTGGAACTCTGCCATCACTGCCATTGGAATAAGCTTGGACTAGCCTGCTAGAGGATCTGATGTCATATGGAGGAGAGTGCAGTGGTTCCAACTGGAGCAA
Organism: Canis aureus; assembly: GCF_053574225.1. Lineage (NCBI taxonomy): Eukaryota > Metazoa > Chordata > Mammalia > Carnivora > Canidae > Canis > Canis aureus. The sequence continues at coordinate 25,255,949 of NC_135624.1, read as the reverse complement.
TCCTAGACCAGCCTACCACCAGCCAACCCTCAAACTAAAATCAGTATAGTTACCAAATGACCAGACACACACATGAGTGATGGGTCTATAACTGTCTGGAACCAATAAAACTAACCAACTAACTCATAGATTCATAAGTAATAATACATTCTTGTATTAAGCCTCTGATTTTGGGCTTGTTACACATCAAGCACTGGTAAATAACAGCAAATCACATGCATAAGGCCAGTCTATTCCAACTTTTTGTTGGGTAGTATCAACATTTTGAACAAACACAAAGCTGAGATATCTGGCACCTTGATGAATGAAAGAGCAGGTGAGGGACAGGTGTTGAGTCTGTCTCCTGGTGTTGCTGTCATTCTTGAATTATGAGGCACAAGAGGACCTTAACTCAGGATATTTAAGACCAGAAGCTGGTAGAGCTGGGCCCCTGGCCTGCTGGAGGCTGACCAGTATCTAGGGGCCAGCACTGCCATAGAGGAAACTGAGTAAACACAGACTTCTGTCTTCCCATCTTTGGCTCCTTGCAGACAATGACCAGGTTTTACTCTCTATTCCTCAGATCCCACAGGGTATCTTCACAAGGGAGGTGCTCAGTAATGTGTGCTGGCTGCATGCAGCAACACTGTACCTTCTCTTTGGAGGAGCTGAAGGGATAGAAGTGGCAGATTCATGATCACAAATAAAATCTCCTCCTTCCTGGTGAGAAGGCCCCTCCTGTGGTGCCTCTGCTTCACCTTCGCCATCTAGAGAAGCAAACACAGGAAGAAGACTCTGTCAATTATGATACACAGTGATGATCTGGGCCTCAACTGTCCAGCACTATGCCATGATCCTGCCAGCATGAAACTTAATATCTCACTGGCAGAAAAGACAGGCACATACTTTAATTTTTCTTTAAAAAAAATCATCTTCTGCTTCCAAAGAAAAGTAGACTTATATGCATGGTATTGTGGAAAGAAAACTGGATTAGGAGTTTAAAGACAGGCTTTCAAGTTATGACCTTGCCACAGTGGACCTTGAGATAAGTCATTTATTACCTCTGAACCTCATCGGTAAAATTTAATGGGCATAAGAATCACCTGGGAAGGGACACCTGGGTGGCTCAGTGGTTGAGCATTGACCTTCAGCTCAGGGCGTGATCCTGGAGACTCAGAATCGAGTCCCACATCGGGCTCCCTGCTTGGAGCCTGCTTCTCCCTCTGCTTGTGTCTTTGCCTCTCTCTCTCTCTCTCTATGTCTCTCATGAATAAATAAATAAAATATTAAGAAAAAAAGAATCACCTGGGAAGTTGTTGAAATGCAGATTCTGATTCAGTAGGTCTGGGGTGAAGCTCAAAGAATCTGCATTTCTAATAGCAATGTCCCATGTAGGTCTGTTCCTGATTGTTTGAGGGCCAATTTTGAGTAAAACCTAGGACACCTAGGTTGAATTATATTCGCCAAAGACCTTGGGTCCTAGTCCCTAGAACCTGTAAATGTTACTTTGGAAAAGGGTCTTTGCAGATGTAATTAAATTAAGGATTTACAATGAGGAGATTATCCTGGATTATATAGGTGGGTCCTAGTTGCAATCATATGTATCATTAGAAGAGGGAGGCAGAGAACAGAAGAATGCAATGTGATCACAAGATGGAGATGGGACAGATGCCACCACAGCCATCAGAAGATGGAAGAGGCAGGAATCAGATACTCTTGAAGGCTGGAGCCCTGCTGATATTTTGATTTTGGCCCGGTGATACTGATTATGAATTTCCGGTCTCCATTACTATGAGAAAATTAATGTGGGTTATTTTGTAGCCATTTATTATGGCAGCCACAGGAAATGAATGCACTAGTGTCTAGAAAATTTAAATGAATGGATAGTAAACATATTCTTTAGACCTCCTCTTCCTCTACTGAGGGATCCTGATTTAATTGATCTGGGATTTCACCTGGATGTCAGTTTTTTTTTAAAATTCCCCAGGTGATTCTAATGTGTAGCAAGGCCTAAGAAGCATTTCTCGGTCAGGTTTTTGCCAAAAACCAAAGAGGGAGTGGAATACTCTTATGACCTAAGAGACTGCATGGTACAGCTCAAAACTCTGACTCCAAAAGTTAGGGGGGAATCCCAGTTCTGCCACTTTATGGCTTGGGGCAAGTTACTTAACTTCTCAGCCTTGTTGTCCTCATCAATAAAGCCAGGCAAAGCCAATGTCACCTACCTCACAGAGGTGTTATCTTTCTATTGCCTATTTTCTTTATGGCACTTTTCTCAACCTGTAATGCAGAGATAAAAGATGCTCCTGCCAGAACAGGATGATTTGAAGCCTTTTTTTTTTTTTTTTTTTTTTTTTGATTAAAAGAAAGTGGGGAGAGGCAAAGAGAGAGGGAGAGAGAATCTCTCAAGCAGGCTCCCTGCTGAGTACAGAGCCTGATGCAGGGCTCAACCCCCTGACCCTGAGATCATGACCTGAACAAAAATCAAGAGTCAGAGGCTTAACCGACTACACCACCCAAGTGCCCCTGAGGACTTTTTAAAAAGGTGTGGATGCCAGAAAATCACAAAGGGTTGTGCAGCTAGCTTTCCAGGGCTCACAGCAGCCAAGCTGTTTCTGTTTGGAGGCCTCCAAAATGAGGTGAGAAAGCAGTTACCAGGACCTGGGAAGAGAGGAAGTCAGGTTCATTTGGTTTCCTTACGAAGAGCAGCAACCACCCTTCAGTGGAAGGACATATCCAACCACTGGACCTGACCTCACACTCCTCCCTCCCTCATACTTCCTGCTGGGGGGTCCTCCCTGGGGAAAGGACTTGGGTTTTGTGTCAATACAGGTCAGCCTCCTGGGACCAAGAACAGGTGGAAAAGAGTGGAGAATTGATTTGGAAAGGCAAACGGAAGAGTTCTACACAGGGCTATCCTCCCTCTAAACTACCTGAGTTCATTATATACCAGAATCTAGCACAGGACCCAGTACTCAGTGGACAGTCCATCAGCATTTGTTGAGTAAATGAATGAATGGCTGATCTTGGGAGATACCCAATAACTTTGTTAGGTAACTAATTAATGGATGGGTTAGGACCATTGGGATTTTATGAAATTAAGACATAGCCACTATGCCTCAGATACGTGGATATGAGAGCCACTTTGAGAGTCTCCAAATGCTTCGTCCAGCAAAGCCTTAACTTCCCAGGCCAGGCCAAAAAGGAGAGACCAAAGTGTACTCAGTTCTATTGACTTTGTTTTGTCAGTCTCTTACAGTGGAAATCCCTGGCCAGCAGGATGAATGCTATTTACTTTCTAGGAGGGGCCTGATTCCCCTCTGCCCTGTTTGCCTTGTGGGCTAAAGACTAATCAGAATGAGCCATGGGAACCAGCTTTTCTGAAATGCCTCAGGTTGACTGATCTAAATTTCCACCAGCTTGTACTCTCCTCCTCTGTGTGGTCACTAGAGGCTCCTAACTGGAGGCTGACCCATGGAGTAGGAAAACTCAGGCTCTTGTGTAAGATTGACTTCTGCTCAGGAGCCACCTTCTCCACTTACTAGCTACGTGACTTTGGGCAAGCACTCAACCTCTCTGCACCTCTACTGTAAAACAGGGGCAAAGGATCCTACATTTCAGAGTCATGAGTGATGCATGTCAACTAAAAAGTAGCAGGGACTTATTAAGTGCGTCATAAACATCATTTTTCATGACATCCTGAAAGTAAAGGACTATCTTATTCAACCTTGTGCCCAGGATCTACTCCAGTGGCCTAATTTCTTTTTTTTTTTTTAATTTTTATTTATTTATGATAGTCACAAAGAGAGAGAGAGAGAGAGAGAGAGAGAGAGGCAGAGACACAGTCAGAGGGAGAAGCAGGCTCCATGCACCAGGAGCCCGATGTGGGATTCGATCCCGGGTCTCCAGGATCGCTCCCTGGGCCAAAGGCAGGCGCCAAACCACTGCGCCACCCAGGGATCCCCCTAATTTCAAGGATGCCAGAAAAGACCTAAAAAGCCTTTCCCAATTACTCCCTGATACCTTCAATCTGACTGAACAGACAAGTACTTCTATTAAGCTTTAAGCCTTGTCCTCACTTAAAATGCCTCTCTCAGCCCATCCAAGGATGTCTTCATCGTTATTACCAACACTTTAGTATGACTAAGTTTCCACAGGTTTTTATTGTAATACTAGGTTATTTGTGAGGGCAGGAAGTGGAGTTGGGGGAGATAGACATGTAACTACAAGACACCCATAGTGACAGCAGTGAAAAGTGGAGGAGGCAAGAAGACAAGAAGGGTGAAGATAAAGCAAACCCACTGCACCATTTTGGTTTAGAAGTGGTTCAGAAAGCTGGCCTTGAACTGGTTGTTATCAGAGCCACTCAGCAGAAGCCTCTAGAAGACCACTACAAAACTGCCCATCGGGAGTGGTTAATCCTATTTGACTCAACAAACAGGTGTGTCTACCTGATGCCAGGCCTAGCCCCACTGACACAGTTCACACTTTAACTTGGGGATTCATTTGCTCTTTTGAAGAAGCCCATTCTGAGGGCAAAAAGTCAGACATCCAGGGCTCACATCCCAATGCCACTGCCTCTGGCTCTGTGCTCCCAGTCTTGGGGGGGATTCTGGGTCCATGTAGCCATACAGGGTCCTGCGATCTAAAGGACTTCACTGCACTTGGCTCAATACTCTGCTATTGCCATCCAGAAATTTAATAATTTCATAACAATGGCTTTGCATTTTCATTTTTCACTGTGCCCTGCTAATTTGGCAGCTGTCCTTCCCACCCTTTACTTACTCTTTCTGTATCTCAGCAAACTCACTTGCAAAAACACCCACTGGTAGGATGATGGTGGGATCAAATGAGACAATAAATGTAAAGCCTCTCCTGTAGCAGCTGCTGTCCTCACTCTTATCTTTTAAAATCTCACTGGATCCTCTCTGTGGCAGGTTGAGGTTAGCCCAGAAACTCCCATCATGCCCACTTGACAGAGGGAGAAGCTGAGAATCACAACTGTGTTGTGACTATCCTGGACCCCAAGCAAATTAGGACAGAAACGGGAGCTTGAACCTTGCCACTGCCTTCCCTTGAGGTCCTCTTCCATGGCCCACCAGGTATCCACCCCACTCCTATTGGGTCCAGTGACCAGGTGACCAGCTGCACTGGGGCGGGTGCTGTACCTGTGACCATCAGGCCCTGAAGACCCAGCAGGCAGCACACTTCCCACTTCACTCCCACAGAGGGACAGCTCCATTCTCAGCCAAAGAGGGGTTAGCTCTGTGAGACCTGTAGGCCCCAGGGTAGTGATTATCCCCACCCCCAAAGCCTCACCTTGGGCAGCCTTATTGGCTAGGATTAACCCCTTCTCTGCTTTCTTCTTCCTCTTCTTCAGCTTAAGCCCAAACATCCCTTTTCTGAAAAGAAGAAGAAAACTAAACAACACTGTAATAGTAACTTTGAGTCATTCAGAGATAGAAGGAGAAAATAAACACACACACACACACACACATCTCTCTCTCTCTCTCTCTCTCTCTGAGTTCTCCTGGAAGCTGACCAGCCTCCTCTTCCACCCTGGATGGGGATCAAAAGACAAGAGTCAGGATGACCCAACAAACTCTTTAGATAGCTCTGCATTGGCAGAAACCATAAAGCCCCACCAGAAATCATGGGGCCCACCTAGAACTTAAATGGGCCAGAATATGAATACAAATAGCTCCAGCTAGAATTTTGCTCTTTCTTCTCACTTACCTGTACCAGGTACTCAAAATTAATGACATCACTTAATCAGCACAACAACCCTCTCTTACCCATCATATAGATAAAAAGGCAAGACCCAGAGAGGGTAGGTAGTGTTTCTGAGGTCCCACAGCTCTGAATATCAGAACTAACTACCACAGGAACCTAGGCTCTAATCACTGGACGCCCTGAGTAGGTTCCTGTGAGCGGAGTGAACACCCTCTCTAGAGCCAGGCTCTCAGACCACTTCCAAGGTCAAGAGACCCTGGGACTTACTGAGGACCCACCAGTGCACTGCTCAGCTGACACATGGTATGTGCCCAGAATATCAACTACTACTATTATTGTCATTAAAGCTACTTGGGGCCTCCTTCTACCCCAGGAAAGGGCCTTGCTCCTCTGTCTTGACAGACAACAGAAGCATTCTGGACACTCCTCCTGAGAGAATCCTTTTCTGGAGTTGAGGGACTGAACATTGGATGGAAGGATGGATGGACCCAGTACAGAAGAAAGTCCTGGCCTTGAGTCAGGCAGCTGGTGAGCTGGCCCTTGGAGAATGGAGAAGGAAGAACAAGGACAGAGCAGAGGGGAGGGCAGCAAACCCTCCGCAGGAACTTTCTGCAGTCCCGGAACAATGTGAGGGAAGTGTGGAAGGCCATCGAACTTATCCAGGGTGTCTACAGATATACGACTCATGAAGGGCTAAGACCAGGGGACTCCATAGCAGTCTATCTGGGCTCTGGTCCCAGTACTAACTATGCAGACTTAACCTTCTGCATGTTAGGGTCTTCACACATAAGATGAGATAAGAAATGTAAAGCATTTAGCACAGTAGCTGGAACACACTGGTTGCTCAATAAATGTTAGTTATTCTTGTTAGTATTGTAAAGGGTAAGATTAGGACCAATGAGTGGAAGCTACTAGGTGACAGAAGTTCACTCCATTTCTTTCTTTCCTTATCTGTTGACTTATTCTTTTTATGTCCTGCCTTAATTCAACTGAGGAATTAAGGAGCCTTCCACATTGGTATTGTCTGAACAGTGAAATGGATTGCATTGAGTGGGAGTGAGCTCTCTGTTCCTGGAGGTGTACAAGCAAGGCTTGGGGACCACTGGGAAAAGGATGTTGTAGAGAAAACAAACATCAGAAGATGGGGACTGGCTTATGAGATCTTGGAAATCTTTTAAAACTCCAAGATACTGTAGAATGGAAATAATGGGCTCTGGAAGCCCCCAGACATGGATGGATTAGGCAAAGCACAGTACTCCTTGAGCCTTAGTTTCCCCATGGGTATAAATCTATGGAAATAAATAATAAGGTACCTAGTTTACAGAATTATGAGGATAAAATGAGGTGAAGTAAGCAAAGCCCTGAAGGCAGTTCCTAATATATAGAAAGTGCTGGAATGTGTCCTTTCTGGAGGTACCACTTCCCCCTCTGATTTGCCATCATCTGTGATGCAAATCATTCTAAGTTTCCCAAGAATCTCAGGAGAACATACACAAGGAGGATTTCCCTCTTCTGAAATTTCTTAAAGGCAGCTTCCAATAACTTTCCTTTTTTGAAAAGACCATTACCAAACAGAAGGCCAAGTCCAGAACCTTCCAAACCCTGACTTGCCATTGTAGTGTCCAAAGGCTCCATGCCATGATCATTTTGTGGGATGGCCTCAGCATTCTGAGTCTCCCATTGAACAGCCAGTAACAGGTTACTGGTGAGGGCAGAGGCAGAGAGAAAACTGGGTACCCTTGCCTCTCTGGAACCGGGACCTCTGTCCTGCTGACCATTAGGGGCACTCAGGGAGTTTAAAAGATGCCGGTGTCTGGAACCATTTTCAGAGATTTGTAATTGCTTTGGAGAAGAACCAGTGCTGAGAATCCCTGCCATAGGCACAGCTCAGACTCAGCTACCAAGGAAGCCAGAGAGCCTTCCAGTAATGCCCAATGGATTTACCACCAGCTCAGCTCTCCTGGATGGGTTGATATTTGTTCCACAAACACACAAGGTTGTTTGCCTGAAACCCTGAGTTAGTCATCAAGGGCACTCCCAGCATGATTCCCAGCATGAAAAGCCTCTTGATGAAAATTGATTTTTCCTCCTCAGCCCCGTGACATCTGCAGTAGAGAGAAGGCATGGCTCACTAGCCCAGAATAACCGTGCCACTGGCAGATTGGGCAGCAGAGAGTGAGCTGACGAGAGAAGATAGCTCACAGGCCTGCTTGTACCACTTGCTAGGTCTCGAATTTAGGACCGGATACTTAACCCAGATGAGCATGTTTCATTACCATGTGATACGAGGGCATTTCTTACCCAATTCAGAGGGAAGCATCAAAGCAGGAAACAAGGCTTGGAAAGTATAAAACATGCTACAAGCTGCTGTATTACAACATTGATGATAAGGAAATGTGCTACAATATTCCCCTAAGTTTAATACTTTTTTTAGTTTAATATTTTTTAAAACTGTATTAACTCTCTATGTGCCAGGAACACCACTTGACACATGCTACCTCCCAGGATTCTCATAACATACCATCATGCAGACGCTATTATTTCCCATTTTTACAAATGAGAGGTTGTCAAGGGGTTTCTAGCCAGTATATTGGGATCAGCCAATAAATTAGGAAGGAAGTTTCCAGGGCAGAGGCCATCAAACCCCTTTCCCCTACTCAGTGCTCTGAGGATTCCAGCATGGGAACCCCTCTCACTTCATAAAAAGAATGGGGCTCTCTGGTTTCAGATCACTTGAATATCCTCCCAGGGCCACCCCAAGATAAGTCAAGACACACAGAAACCCCCATACCAACCTGGTTTCCTCAGGGTGAAAGCTACCATGACTCCGATATCTGTATCCAAACAATGAGAGTGTTAAACAGTGCATGTGTTAGGCTCGCTTTAGCACATCTGTTCCAGGTGACGTCACTCCAGGAAGCCCCACAGGAGGCAGCCAGCCGGGCACATAGAAAGAAGGGCTCGACAACTAGAGTTTGGGTGTCATCTCTGCCATCTCTAACTATGCCAGTGGGGCTGGCCATGGGACTTCTCGGAGCTTTGGGCTCCTCTTCTGCAGAAAGTGGCAATAAAGTTAACTCTGCTTTTCTCATGGGATGTTATATATATGACCTCACTGAGTGCTCATGCCGAACTGTTAGGAGTTCTACAAATAACTAATTTCATCTCATGCCCATGGCTCACTGGAGCTAGGATTAAGAAATGACTCACAATTAGGGTCTCCACATGGTTTTCCAGTCGCCTCACAAAATTCCCTTTCTAGAATCACTTTTTCTACCTTCAGTGTGGAATAGAAGCAGCTCAGGCCAAGCAGCTAAACACTAAGTTAACTGAGTCGATGGGTGTGACCAGGACTAGCCTCTGCAATTCTCCTCCCACCTAAAAGGACACGGAATGCAGGTCATCCATACATTTGAACCTCCAAACCTAGAATCATGACATCCAGTGTGGGGAAAAAAAAAAAAAAATTTCATTTTGTGAATTTATTTAGATGGTAAACTCTTAAAACTTGAAAATTTCTTCTTAAAAGTATGGATTTGTATATAATCGGGACTACCTCAAAGATAAAGTAAAAACAAGCTTTACCATCATTCTGAGGTTATTCATCAGAGAGCCTTGGATAAATTCCAGCTGCCCACTAAGGACTATCTGATCTTTGTTCTCATCTTACTTTTAAGACTCAGGTATATTCAGTAAAGGCAAACAATCAAATATAAAAATAGCCTTAATGTGGGTTTTGACTAAAGATTGTTAAAATATAAACCCATGTGGCCTCCTGACTTGCCAAGACTGAAATGGTTCTTCCTCTCTCCCCATTAACTTTCAATCACAATTTACCTGCCCTATATCTTTAGGATGTACTTACCCCCTATTTCTTTAGGCAATGATGCTCAACTTTGGCTCGTACATCGGACTCACATGGGGCACTTTCTAAAACTGTCTCCCACACTGTGGTCTAGATCCTACACCCAGAGAGTCTGATTTCCCTGGTCAGCAGTGAGGCCAGTGCTTGGTAATTTTCAGACTCTCAAGGTCATTCTAGTGTGCAGCAGTGTTGCAAATCCCTCTGCTTAAGTAATTAGTGCCAAAGAGCTCTCCTCCCAAAGAGAAGGTGTATGGTTTTCAAAGGAAGTTCAAAGACAAGTTTTTACCCAAAGGAGAGTGGTGAAGCTTAGGAAATTCACCAGAGCACTTGGTGAATATATTTGGTAGGTTGGACTTTATCATCCTACCCCAGCTCCTCTTCCATTCAACCTGGCAATTAGCCCACCAAATTGGTAGCCTTCTCTATTATGCATAGGATCAGTTCTCTATTGGGGTCCAAAGTGTCCCAGACAATGGCCTCAATAGATTGAGCCTAGGCTCCCAATCTCACAGGAACCAGTTTGCTCTGGCCTTCTGCGATTTGCAATCTTTCACCTCGTTGCAGCAGTAAATGAATGTTTCTCTGTTAAGCCCTGCTTTGTACATTCCAGCCTCAGTGGCCATCATAAGGAGATTTAAATATTACTGACTCCACAGTCAGTCCCTGAGAACCTCAATATTGCACCTGCAAGAATCAGCTGAGTCTAGGAAATGCACCTCCAAAGATGCTAATGAATCCCTCCTCCTGTGGTTTCTCTGGACCAAGGATGACTCAGGGATAATTAGGAGCCACATCCTGTAGAGCTGAACTGGTTCAGCCCGCCTCTGACAGCCCTTCAGACAGCTTTGCCAAATGTTTAAGGGCAAGGTGGTAGAAAGATGGTAGGACTGCCCCCAGGAAAAGGGGACTTTTCCCTCAAATGCGTCTCGCCCACGATTGCAACATGCCAACAGGGCCCAATACTGACACCTTTTTCAATCTGTGGCCACTGGCCTCCAACCTCTCCTCCTCCTCCTCTATAGCTGAGATCAGCATGACCAGCCTGGTTAGAGTGCCAGGGAAGCACAGAAATAAATATTGGCAGGCGGTACAGTTAGAGATGCAGAATTCTTCCCAGCCCCAAACTTTCTCTTGCCTGGGCCCCTATGAAAATGTTCATTTGTCTTATTCCATCCTCTTTATATCCAGGCTAATTAGAGCTCTGATCTCAGTTCTCCTAAAGATAAAAGAATCAACTTCTAATCCAAAAATAGACTACTTGCAGCTTCCCAACATTTGGAACAAGCAGCTTTCTCTCTTTCCCTGTGTCTCAGCATTAAGGAGTCTTCGAACGCTTACTCTTCCCAGGCTTTCTCTTTATCTTTATTTCCAGAACCTTCCTCTTTCCATATATTACTTGATTACCTTTGGGCAGAATGGTCAGAGTATGGCATCCATTCTTTGAGTTTCCTCTCTTGGGTTGGGTTAAGGTCCAGAATTCCTATTCCCATGTGGTCTTGGGTTTACCTTGTCACAGAATATTTTATTCTACTTTCTGCCCCTAATGTCAAGTGGAAGAAGTCACTGAAGCAGGGCTTCTCCTCCCTGCAGCTAGACAGTGACTTTGATTTGATTTTCAGTCAAAGATCTGGAAACCTATCTGGACTCCAGTCCATACAGCTTCCTTCAATCTAGCTTTACCAGCAATAGGTGTAATATTCTGATCCCTATTTGATGTGTAAGCCTATGTCTCAATGGGTTTTGAATATAACAGGGAAAGAGAAGGGCTTGGTTATAACCTCAGGGATGCCAATACAGTAACGTTTAACGATATTGTCACAAATGAGAGTCATTAATTCCATGATGGGTAAAGAAACGACCTAAGAAATTCCTTCTGAACCTCATTTTTTGGTGTCACAGACATTGAAGACAGAAGGATGGGTGCTATATTAAATAGCTGCCTTTGCTGTAGGGTCTCGGAGCCTTTAATAATACTGATGTTCATTGTGACTCTCCAAGGAGATGGCACAGCATTAAGATTTTCCTAAATTGACTTGACCACACCCTTATCACAAAACACCTAATAACATCTTAAAGAATACTCTGTGCAACACCTAAAGAAAGAGAGCCTTGGCAATCTTTGGTGCTCTCTTCTCTTTTGAAACTCTTATGAGGTGAGCAGTGGTTAAGTAAGAACCACTGAGGAAACAGGAGAGCCCAGCACATCCCTTCTCTGCATCCATTCATATGTTTCCTGTTGTAGAGCAGCAGCTAACCAGTCTTCCTGTTTCTATTCTCTCTCCTTCCTGCAAACTAGTCTCCATTCTATAGCCACCTTTGCAAAACAGAAGAGCAGAGAGCTTTCTTAACATGATAAAGAAAACCTCCAAAACCCCCTAGAGTTCATGTCCTATCAATAGCAAATATTGACAGACTTCTCCCTAAGATTTAAAGAAAAAAATGAGACAAGGATGTTCACTAACACCCTTTCTATTCAATGTTGTGCTGGAGGCCTTTACTAGGTCAATAAAGTTTGACTCTGAATTACTAAGCGAATTTAGCAGAGTATCTAGAAACAAGGTAAATAAAAAAAAAAAAGTCAAGTGTACCTCTCTGCACCAAAAACAAAGAATTATAAACTAAAACTGTAAATAAAAAGTATTATAACAGTATCAAAAATTTAAAACTTAGGAATCATTCTAAAAAAATTGACCTCTGGGGGTTCACCACCTAAAAGACTCCAAATCCCTTTCCCTTGATAGTGTTTGAAATATATGATTAAAGACAAAATTTAAAAAAAAAAAAAAAAAACAGAAAACAAAAAACAAAACAAAAAAAATTGACCTGTGGGGGAACCTGGGTGGTTCAGTCAGTTAAGCCATCTGCCTTCAGCTCAGGTCATGATCTAGGGAATCCTGGGATCCTACAAGGTGGGGAGTCTACTTCTCCTTCTCCCTCTCCCACTCCCCACCACTTGTGCTCTCTTTCTCTCTTCTGTTCTCTCTCACAAATAAATAAAATCTTTTTTAAAAAATTGACCTCTGTGTGGAATTGTTGAATCACTATATTGTACACCTGAAACTAATAAAAGAGTGTTTGTTAAAAAAATTTTAAGTAAAATTAAAACATTTTTTTAATTAAATAAACATTAAAAATTGACCCCTACACTGGAAATTACAAAAAAAAAAAAAGATAAATTGAAGGATATTCCATACTAATGGACTAGAAAATGCAATACTGGAAAGATGTCAAACTTCCCCAACTTGATTTGGAGATGTTTATTTATTATTTCCACTTTGTGAAATTTTTTGAGTTAGACATTTATGATTCACTTGTGTTTTTGTGTATATGTCATGTTCCAACAAAATGTTTAACTTTTAAAAAGCATTGATTCAAGGAAGGACCCAAAATCCTCGCTTTGGGAATCAACTCAGCCACTTACTAATTACATGTGACCTCGAGCAAATCCTTAATTGTTCTGCACCTCAGTTTCTTCATCTGTAAGATGCCTCTTGTAAATAAAATAAGTTACACTCTTCTTACAGGGCTGTCATGATCAAATAATATAAAAAATGCAACATTCTGCCTGAGGTGCTATGACTTGCACATGCTAATTAAATTAAAAAACAAGATCTACATTCTATGAATATCCCATAGCTCTCCACAATACAGGCTCAGCCCGCCAATTCAGCACTTGACACCCCCAAACTCTGTCCATTAGCCCAAATGACTTTCTGAATTCATCACACTCTTGCCCATGAAACTTTCTTACATTCAGGCCACCCATTGCAGATGACTTCTCTCACCTACCTACCTACCAACACCATATCTTTCAGGCCCAGCTTAGCGACCTACTTTTATATAATGGGTTCTCCAGTTTCGCAAGGAGGAACAAGTCACTCAGTCCTCTGGATTTCCAGCACTTTGTTTTTATCCTTATTATTGCCTTTATCACATGGGTCATAATAGTTACTTGAAAAAGATCATTCTCTCTCATTACGTGCTGAGATTCCGAAGCCAGTAACCATGTCTAGTTTATGTCTGTACCTTCAGTGATCAGCATAATGCCTGGTACAGAGTAGGGCTTGATGACCCTTGGACACATGGATGGACAGATGGACAGACAGAGCATAGATACAGAAAGCTCCCTAAAAATTCACTGGAGGTTCTTAGGCTGTCTTCAAAGATGTATCATATTGGACAGAAAGGAGCTAAGGCTATTCTAAGACTATCTCTTCATGGCTAGCTGAATGCTTTTCTTTCTAGACCACAACGAGATTGAGCCAATATTTGGTTACCCATTGTATAAGGTATAATTTATTCAGTGTACTCATCCATTTTATTATCATTATTCCAAGTGTTCTGGAACAGTCAGAATAGCTATTGTCCCTTAGGTATGTAGAATAAGCCAGGCATTGGGTTAAGGTTCTATATACAGTTTTTTAAATTTAGTCTTCCCAACAACCATCTGATAGAAGGATTCAATCTCCCTTTGGGATGCAGAAATTGAAGTCTAAAAGGTTAAGCAATCTAAAGGTTAAGTATCCCTTAGATCCCACAGCCATAAGCTGCAATTGAATTCTGGCCTGGCCGACCTCCACTCTATGCTACCTCCCAAATATCAGTCAGAGCCACAGTTTTTCAAGCACTGAATAAGAGGTAAATATTGTGCAATCCTCACCTCCCAGATGCCGAACATCACAGCTCAGAGAGGTTTGGTAACTTGCCTACAGCCACATAGCAGTCTTGTCACCAAAGCTCATGCTCTGAGCTCTCCCCTCTCAGTTTGGGGCCTCCCCTCTGGCGGCTCAACTCTCTAAGAACAAGCAGAGGAGCAACAACAGTGGCATCCCTGTGGGCTTCCAGAGGCTCGAATCCAGCAGAGGGTGTAGTGAAGCTCAGCAATAAGAACCCAAGCCTCACCTTGACCAGCGAGGGCTCCTAATAGTGCCCAGAAGCACTCGTACTCACTAACTTCTTGGAACCGAGGCAGTTCAGTGGGGCACGAGGCACAGTGTCCAGCACTAGTCTTGGGAAGACGGAAGCTTCTCTCTAGAATGCAGCGACCAAGGCAAGTAGGCACAAGGCTGCCCCATTGTGAGGGGCAGGTGCCTCCTGGGAAATGTCTTTCCACGTGTGTCCACCAGCAGCTCCCTATCTCTGTTTGAACTTCAGGCCCTCCTTAAGGCTTGGCTGCCAGAGCCCAAGACTCTGATCAGCAAACACAGCAGCTCAAAGCAGGTCCTGAGAGGAGGGGCCATTGACGTGTTTTGTTCCAAGTCAGGTAGCCCAGATGGAACAGGACTCAGAAGAACTCCAGCTCCAGACGGTGCCAAAGCCCTGAGTCCCTTCCAGCCACCATCCAGCCAACCAGCCTGGCCTTTTAATCTTTCACACTACCCCCTGCTCACTTATAATACATCCGTTGTTCACTTAATATAAGAATAATAGTTAACATTTATTAAATACTTTACTTAGGGCTAGTTCTAGATGTCTTTACAAATATTAACCTATTTAAGACCCACAACAGCCCTCAGGTAGAAACTGTTATTGTGTCCAATGTGTGGATGGCAAAACTGAGCCACGGAGTGGTCGGTAGTTCCCAGGATTTGAACTGAAGCCACCCTGACTCAGAGCCTGTGCTCTCAGGCCTACTGGCTTGCTGCCTCTGTGGCATTTCACTGGGACTTGTGTCCCGATGCTATTTCAGAGAGGTCAAGTTTATAAAGGAGAAAAATGAATAAAATTAAAAAAGAAGAAATTTTGGTGTCAAATGCCTTGGAACCTTTGCCTTTAGTGGGTTGAATGTTGGCGCCCCAAAAGACATACCCACATTGTAGAAAATGTGAATATGCCCTTATTTGCAAAAAAGAATCTTTGCAGATGTAAATTAAGTTAAAGATCTTGAGAGGAGGCCATTTTGGGTTATCTGAGTGGTGCCTAAATTCAGTAAGAAAACTTTCCTCACAAGAAGCAGAAAAGACACACGGAGAAGGCCATGTGGAAACAGAGACAGAGATGGGAATGATGTGGACACAAGGCAAGGAACTTGGCGCCACAGGAAGTAGAGAGAGGCAAGGAAGGATCCTTCCCTGGAGCCTTCAGAGGGAGCACGGTCCCATCAACACCTTGATTTTAGACCTCTGGCCTCCAGACCTGTGAGAAGATAGATTTCTATAGTTTTCAGCCTCCAAGTGTGTGGCCATTTGTTATGGCAGCCCTAGGAAACCGGCACCCTACTCTTTGTCACTTCTTCTTTTGCATATCAGCACCAGGGGAAAGGAAGGGATGTTGGCTCACTCCACCGAGCACGTAATGGCGAGGGCTGGGACGTTAGGGCCTGTGGGCGATCCAGTGGTGTAAGAGCCTTTAAGGTGTGGACACCGAGGGAAGAAGGCCATCCCTAATATGGGGCAGGGGGTGAGGGTTAAGCAGGTTAAATAGGAGCTCACAAGGCAGCATCATTCAAAATGTGCAACTGAGAGCTCATTGTCCCCAAAGAAATGAGCCTTGGCTTGGGGACTCACAGAGAGCAGCTCTCCCATCCATTTTGGATCATGGGAGGTCTGATCCCAATCAGAAGCAAAGGTCGGTCATCAGAAGGCAGTGAGTCCCAGCCTCACACGCCACAGATGGGGAAAGCCAAGGCCACAAAGCTGAAGTCGTCTGAGGTGGCACCGCTAGTCATGGCCCTGTCAGAACTGGACCTGGGAGATCCCTGGGTGGCTCAGCGATTTAGCGCCTGTCTTTGGCCCAGGGTGCAATCCTGGAGTCCTGGGATCGAGTCCCACATCGGGTTCCTGGCATGGAGCCTGCTTCTCCCTCTGCCTGTGTCTCTGCCTCTCTCTCTCTCTCTCTCTCTCTCTCTATGTCTATCATAAATAAATAAATAAATAAATAAATAAATAAATAAATAAATAAATAAATAAATCTTTAAAAAAGAACTGGAACCTGTCTCTAGACCCCTAATCCTTCCAAAGGGACCAAACCTCCTCCTCTCATCTGATCCCCTCTCACAAAGATCCTGCGGCAGCTCTCAGCAGAGCTAAGCAGCCCTGAGCCCAAAGCATGCTCCAGCTGAAGTTCACATCCCTTCTCCTAAAATTTACACTTATCTCTCCTTGTTTACAGAGTGATACCCTCCCCCTGAGGCGCTTGTGTCTCACTCGGATAGCAGAGCACATCGTGACAGCAGACACCATCTGGCTG
Source organism: Canis aureus (assembly GCF_053574225.1). Lineage (NCBI taxonomy): Eukaryota > Metazoa > Chordata > Mammalia > Carnivora > Canidae > Canis > Canis aureus. The sequence goes on along the minus strand of NC_135624.1, from coordinate 25,239,184 downwards.
CACAGGAGACTCTCCGCAGCAAAGGTAGGCTGGTTGCTCATTGCAGGGAGATGCCAAGTCAACACCCATGCTCGCAGCCTCATTTCTCCGCTGCATCTCCGGCTGCTTGCTGTCTGCCCCAGCCACACCATCTTCCCTCAGTGACTTGATGGGACCACGCCTCTCCCTCTGGATCTTTGCACCTGCTCCTCTCATATCTGTCATCCACATGCCTTCACTCACCTCTGTTGGTTTCACATTGTCCCCTCCTCCAGGGTCACAATGTCACTTTGTCAGAGGCCTTTCCCCAGGTTCAGCAGATCCCCGGGTTCTTAGTGCTTTTTCTTTTCATAACGTATCCTTGTTTCTAATTTTACTTTTATGTGATTCGTTTTCATTAGTGTTTATCACTGTCATTAGATAAAAGGTCCCATTAGGGTTGGAACTCTGTCTAGCTGCTTCACCATGTTCTCCCCAGCACCTTGCATACAGTACACACATGTAATTCATTCATTGCTTCACTCCATAAACATTTAATGAGCAAAATGCTGAGCCAGTGAAAGGAAATGTGCAAAGAAGGAATAGAGAAAACCACCAGCAGCCCTAGGAGAGGGGAGTCAAACAGATGAGCTACGGTCGACTCTAAGAAATTACCCAGTAAGAAATCACCTTTGCTACCTCACTTACCCTCTTTCCTGTGCTTGCTTCTTAACCATTTAGGCCTGACCAGTACTTTGCCACAGGATGAGTTGGCCAAACTCAAAGCAGTCACTAATGTCACTGGTAAACAGTCCTGGGAAATGAACTTCAGGGGAGTGATGCTGTACAATTATCTAGAATGAAGTCGGGGAATTATCTTCACAATTCAATTAGCTTCAGAGTTATTTTAGAAATGCAAAAGAGAGAATATGTTGCCAAGCAAGAAGGTTGAGCAACTCTCTTCCAGCCCTCTCCACTCTGGGAAGAATAGAACCCTGATCATGAAGCTGCTATATTATTGGTTCCAGATATAAGCACAGATCAGATCAACAGGAATCATCCCCCACCCTCCCGCATGCTCTGCCTTCTGCCATGTGGTCTGTTGCCAGAGGAAATACATTGCCGTGTCTGCAATCATTATCCCACGTACAGTCAGAGTCATGGACTGTTTCCTTGGAGAACTCACAACACTCGTTATCGTGATTCAACAAACATTTACTCAGTATCTATTGAGGATGCCCAGCATGGTAGTAGGCTTGTGGGAATTTCAGATCAGTGATGGCAAGACAATGACAATCTAGCAACTAATATACTTGAAAAGCTTACAGCTAATAAATATATTAATATTTATTAGCCATAATAAATAATAATAATAAATATCTTCTCTATTTCTAGAACACTTCATAGAATGGAAACAGCTTTCATATGTGGCTATGTGTGACAGCAGCTCTTTGAGGCAGAAGGACAGATCTGTCATCCCCCACCTCATTTAGTAGATTAACCCATTAGGTTCCAGAGGCCTTGACTGATTCACTCAAGGTTGCTTGGCTAACAAGGAGCACAACTAGAAATCGTGGCAGTCGTGAAAAAGTGCCACTCAGAGCTCCAGCTGTAGGAGGTGATGTTAACTGACAGCACCAGTTGTGCCACACTGAGGCCACACTGCCTATGGACTACTCCCAGCTAATGACTAATCACAATGAGAAAACTAATTCAGGCCCTTTCTGCAGGACTCAGAACTCTTCCAGTGGATGACTTGGGCCACAAGAAGATTCTCCCTCCAATTTCCCTTCCTTTCTGCTGTCACAGATGTCACACCTGTATCGTGGTCCAAAGACCCTGCTTCCTCCTACTCCTACCTCTTGATCCTTCCCGTGTATTTCTTCAAATAAATCTTGAGCAGGCCAATGCTATCTTGGAATCTGCTTTCTGGAGGACCCAGCCTACCAGAACTTGAATCCAGACCTTGTTATTCACAAATGGACCTCCACCGATAAAGATTTCATTTTAAAATACATTTGGAGGGCAGCTCGGGTGGCTCAGCGGTTTAGCACCGCCTTCAGCCCAGGGTGTGATCCTGGAGACCCGGGATTGAGTCCCATGTCAGGCTTCATGGAGCCTGCTTCTCCCTCTGCCTGTGTCTCTGCCTCTTTCTCTCTCTCTCTCTCTATCTCTCTATCTCTATCTCTAATGAATAAATAAATAAAATCTTTAAAAAAAAAGAATAAAATACATTTGGAAAGTACGGGAGTAAACCCAGTTTTACCCAACTTCCTAGATTCAACAAAATACTAGTGTGTATTTGACTCCTCAAAAGTACAAAGTACCACAGAATCTAGTGACTCTCAAATTGATTTGACAAGAATTTTTATCCAGTTCTCCCAAATTAGAGACTAGAATGTTGGTTTTCCACAGACCACAATTTGGGAAATGCTGTTAAGCCCCATTCTCCAACAAATAAATACCTTCTTTCCTTGGCATTGCTAAAAAGCCTCAAAATGGTGGTTTGATCTCTTTTCTTTTGCTACTCTCAAATATATGTGCAATAATACTGTAAAAAATAGGCCGAAAAAGCCACCCAGGCAACCCTCAAATGATGTAATCTTCCTTGGAAGAATAGGAAATTAATTATCCTCTACATTAAAGCTCTATTCCTGTTTTTAGAAATGGTCTGATTTTAATTAATTATATAATTTTATATTTTTTATTTTATTTATTCATGAGACACAAGCAGAGAGAGAAACAGGCTCTCCACAAGGAGCCTATTGTGGGACTCGATCCTAGGTCCCCAGGATCACTATCTGAGCCAAAGGCAGAAAGAAGCTCAACCACTGAGCCACCCAGGCATCCTGATTTTAATGATTGAAAATAGGTTTAACTTCAAGAGATGGGTAAAATGAAAAGCTTTGAAACATAAGCAATGGATACTAATTGTCTACAGGTTTTAATATTGGACCTATTATTACTGCAGGCATTTCTTAGTGAATTCACATGAAAAGGATTCCACTCAATGTCAAAAATCAGTGGTTGGACTTTTGTGATTCAATACTTGTATGAAAAGGGAACAATCCATGATACAAATTGTTCTACAGCTTTTCTATAAAATTCCTGGTACTGGGAAAGCTCAGCATGTTTGAAGCTTAGTGGAAAAATGCATTTCTGTGTACCAAGGAGGTGTTCCTTGTGTAAACAGCTAGATGAGAGTCACTTGAAAGAGTAAACTGAGGTCACTTCAGGGGCAAGAGACCTAAAAATGAGTCTATATGAGATTCAATCTTTAACTTCACAGGTTTTCCTTCTTCTCCCTCTTTGAGATGTACAGTAATGAAAACATGTTCTTGGTAAGATGCAGTGGGGGGAACCAATTGCTTTTTTTTGTCACCCACTAGGTAATAGACAAATACCATAGCAGGCACCTTATGAATGTGTCATTTAACCCTCCTAATCTTGGAGGTAAGTAGGACTATTACCAATTTCTTTTTAGATGAAGAAACAGAGGCCCAGGGAAGGTAAGCTCAAGATCATAGGCATTGCAAGTGACATTTCTTAACATCTCTTAGAATTATGTTTCTGTCATCTCTTAGTTCTTTTCTTCTTTCCCATAAGAAGTTTCCAAAAGTTCCCCTCTGTAACTTTTCAACAAGACCTTTAAAATAATTTGATAGTAGAAAAAATTTTCTAAAACAGGAAAAGTAAGGCAAATTCATTATTACTAAATATTTGTTGAAAGGGCAGTTATATTAGTCTTGTATTACTGATCAGTTATCCAGATTGGGCCATAAGCAGACACAAAAGAACCAGAAAGAATTAAATGCCTTTCCTAAAGTTGCTAATATTCTAGAAGAAAAATGAAAAGCATTAATAAAGCTATATTATATATATACAATTACAGTATTATAAATGTTAATGATTAAAACATCATTAACATCTATTAACATTTATATGAATACATGTATTAACACATATAACACTGCTTCCTGTCTATTTCCCAACTTGGGTGGCAAGGGCGCTGTAGCTTTGGTAGTATCTGCTCATCTTTGTGCCCACAGAGTTGGAAAGCCTGGGCTGAGCTTGCCTGTGACCCTCATAGGCCTTCTCTCAGGGGTCAGGACATTCCAGAACCATGTGACCTCAACCCTTAGTCACTCAGCAATCTGGAAGGTGACTTGTCATAAAAGTGATGGATGAAAGGATTTAAATTCAAGTCAGAGTTGAGATGCTCGTAGCAGGGGCAGAAGGCCAAACTCACACAGGGAAAGACAGCCTGCTGAGGCCACAAGGAGGGAATAGCAATAGGGCTTCAAAAGCTATGAATCAATAGAAGTCACAATTTAGTAAAGGAGTAGAAAGAAATTAATTGGTAGTGGTAGCAGTAGTCAAAGAAGAGACAAAGGGGCTGAGTCTACATATGACCAAGCAAGAAAGAATGAAAGGATGCCTGGTACTCAGGGGGATTCTGGGATAATCGGACCTCTTGAGTAGTATACCAGTTGAATTCAGAACAGTATACCAGTTCCTAAACAATGTTCCCATCCCAAGAGTGGAGCTATACTAAGGTTTCTCATCACCTACAAGGCTACCTGCTGGAATCCATTCCACATGTAACAATAATCATAATCAGAATGGTAATTATTAATTTGAACATTAATGAGATGCCAGGAACCGTGACATTTTTATATTCTTATTTTATTTCATCCTCAAAACAACTCTGTAAGGTAGCTACTATTATCCCTGTTTTACAGACAAGGAAACAGATACAGAGAAGTTAAGTGATTTATCTGGAATCAACCACCCTACAGGTGATGGAGCCAAGATGTGCCCCCCATACCTTTGCTCTTAACTTCCACACTTCCTTGTTTCATTCTCCCATATTTAGTGTATCCATAGAATAAAATTCCCTTACTGGGGGGGGCTAACCTGCATGTTATTTTGGTCTGTGCAATCTCAAAGAACCCAAATCACACTAACACTGAACCACACAGGAGAATCATCACAAAAACTGGCTGCAGGACAAGTTTCTTTTTGGAAAGTACTGTCATTTTGTGAAAGATCCAGAGAAACAGGACACCCTCATGCAACTATTGCTGCACAGCAAAAAGTAGATGATTTCAATCCCAAGTGCCTATAATATTCTGATAGACTGAGGGCACATCTGAAAGGATTACCATCACCATCACCCTCAATGTCTTCCCAAGCACCCAGAAAGTTCCTGGAGACAGACAAGATACAGTTAATTTTTCTTGCCCCCATCATCCCATCCAGTGTAAGTATCCAATTAATAATATACAGCATGCACTGAAAATTTTTTAAAATGCAGAATGTACACTGGAGAAAGCTTAGCAATTCAGTCCAACGCCTTCCCTCTGCAGGAAAGCTGAGGGCCAGGTCAGCCCCAGTCACACAGATCAAACTTGGATCAGACTTGGAGTGGACCCCAAGACCCTTGCCTGTCAATCTAGCACTGCTTCTACTTGATCATATGGTCTTTTTTCTTGAATGGAAGAGTGTTTTTTAAAAATTGTTATTTGGATTAGACTATTTCTTGGTTCAGTCAATTAGGATAGAGTGAACATTAACAAATGTCCTATGACAGATACGAATCTTGTACCAGGGCCATCATTTCAACCAACAATGAGCAGGTATAAGAAAGGGTAAGGGAATACTTTGGAGCTCATCTCTGGTCTGGTTACATTAAATTTAAGCTCTCATCAATTGCCAGTGGCTCCCTAGACAAGTGATTCAGAAGTTTTTGAAGCTGGAGTACATTATCTACGTCTGCAATGGGTAGAGAACAGTGGTATGTGCATTCACTGACTCAGTGCCTGAATATTCCCTGGAAGTTCACTTTTTAAAGTTTGACTACTACACCTCTGTTTTAATAACCACCCTCTTCTCTTAACAAGCAGAAGACCAGAAAATGCTGGGTGGTTGGGTGCAAGTGGATGAGATATCACAGTACTCTTATTTTGCCTTAGAAAATTCAGCGCTGTTTATTTAAAAGGTCAGCCTGCAACCATCTTTTATCTAAAAATATCAATGCACTTTCCAAACTCAGAGGGCAACATCTTAATTAACTCAGTAAATAATACTGAAGGACCTGGAAAATCTATGGTGAAAAAGTAGGGCAACACACTGTGGGATAGAAATCAGCTGCTCCTCAAATCATCTCCAGGATGTGGTCTTCTCATTGAACTTGCCCCATAAGGAGTGTAGGCTCTCTTCTGGAGTTCTGTACTTAAAATAACTGGGTGGATGCAGAACAACCTTAAAGCATGTGGATAGTTCACTGGGGACATCCCTAGTGGTATTTATCCTATTGTGATATCAGGATCCTGGCGATGTGGCCAATGACCACCTCTAACCAAGAGGTTATTTTTTTTCCCCTTCTAATACATAGGTATATTTAATTCTTTTCACATACTCATCTGGCATTGCACAGTTGTTTAAGGGATACCTGCCAAGTGAAATGCAAGCCATCTAGAAGTCCCTGACCCTAAGTGTCTCTGTTTTGGTGGATCATTTTCACATCTGGTGTTTTGTTTGTTTGTTTGTTTGTTTGTTTGTTTGTTTGTTTGTTTTTTGCATCAGCCAGTTTGGAGGATCTTTAACCTCATCACCTCCATTTTTCTTGTATTGGCCCCTTTTGCTGAGCATCCTCATCTCTATAGATGAGAGGGCAAGTGAACTTAAAATTGATGCAAAGCAAATAGATAATTTCATAATTGGTTTGCTGCTCTCATATTGTTCATGAAGCAAGAGTTAAAATTACTTGTCATTTTAATCACCATATGGTTCCTATCTCCAATTACCATGGATACACTCAAGGAACTGTGCTGACTAGGCGTTCATGAAACTGTACTTGGATGAGCCCATGGGCCTACCCATCACCAACAGGGTCTATACCCCGTAGCTTCTCACAGACAACTGCCTTTCCCATAACCCATTTCTGGAACTTCAGTGATCAGTAAGACCAGTCTAGAACCTATTGGTTTTTGTCAAAGTTCAAGGCTATATTTGCAAGTGTTGAAGTTGAACATTGATTTTCACCTTTCTGTTTTTTCTAACATCTTAATTATAAGAAGTTAGATAGGCAGTCCAATTCCTCTCTTATAGTGAACCTGGACAATCTTACTATGCCAGAAAGGAAGAAAGTGCTCAAAAGCTGATGGGAACATGTCAAAAAGACACAGGAGCTGACCTGAAGGAACTCCCTCTGGCAAAATATGGGAAAATTTGAGTATCAAAATAAATAACCCAAGGATGTATCATAGCACATTAAATAAGTAATCCATAAACCCATACTGATGCTAAAGAGGGGGAGGGGTTTAGAAGAGAAAAGAGGAAGAGGGAAATCTCTCTTTATACAGAGGTAATATTAGAAAAAAAAGATCATTAATCACCATTTTGCAATCCCTATAGTGATCCTTAATTAGCTGAGAATCATCCATGGAGGATAAAACCATTGGATGAAAGGCTTTTTAGGAGGAATCTGGTGGACATCACTAAACCGACTGCACTTACCAAAAATAATGAGCCAATGGATATCACAACGTGCCTTCCCCAGTGATACACTGAGAACACATCATCTGTGTACTCCTCTGAGAAAAGAAAGTTCAGCCTGCATCTAATCATGAAGAAGTAATCAGACAAGTATAAATTGAGAAAAATATGCAGAATAATTGGCCTTTATGAATGTCAGTTTCATAAAGACAAAATAAAAAAGGTCAGGAAACCACCCTATGCTAAACTTAGACTGACACTTCATGACTAAGTGCAATGTGTGAGACTCCTTGTCTATATTCTACTCCCACCCCACCACCACCAAAAGGCCTCTAATAGATATAAAGGGCATTGTTGGGACAACTGCAGAAATCTGAACTTGTAGCATATTGGACAATAGTATTATATCAATAGTGTCAGTAGTGCTGTATCAATTTCCTGAGTGTAGTGGTTGTATTGTGGTTGAGTAAAAGAGTACCTTTTCCCTTAGGAAATGTTGAATGATAAATTATTTCATGGTTATGCGTCATGATGTCTACGACTAACTCCCAAATAGTTCCAAGAGGAAAAAAGGCAGAAACTACAACTGAAAAAAGAAAACAGGTGGCAAAATGTTAAGTACCCTATCAAAGTAAAGTGTCTGTGTTTATTACATTGTTCTTAAAACTCTTCTGTAGGCTTGAAATTTTTTGAAATAAAAATTTACAGGAAAAAAACTGAAAAAAGAAGTGAAGAAAGCAATTGCATTTGGATAAGATTGAGAGGAAAGGAGGCGGGCAGAGCACACAATGTTCTAGCTCTAGATCTGAGTGTTATTTACAGACTGAGTGATCATTTATTGAGTTGTTATTTTTGCTTTGTGTACTCTTCCTCATGTTGTTCTATGAGAAGTTGATTTTAAAAAAACATCTTTATTCAACTATCTTCCAAACTTTATGACTCTCTTTTTACCACCAGTACATTCATACACACACACACACACACATGCACAGGTGCACATATTCACATAAGAGCTGAGTATTGCCTACTATGTGCCAGACACTGAGTTATGTGCTACAGAGACAGAAGGAGTGAAAATCTGGTCCCTCGCACTGGCAGTTCATAGGCCAGTGCGAAGCTCACACACACAGATATGATATGATGTGATATAATACAACATGACATGTCATGATAGAGTGATCAAGCAATCAGAATAGAACACAGAGGAGAAAGTAGGCTTCTCCAAAGCCATGGAAATTCATGTTGTTTTGAAGGACTGAAAGACTTTGACAAGAGGAGAAAGTACTTTGTGCTCTGGTTTGGGATACTGTGTTTACAGGATCCATTATTGGCTCTGGGGACAACCTTTGGTGATGGGCTTCAGAGTTGTCCAGAGACCTCCAAGTCAACAGGCTGGGGCAGCCAGACCTACACCCTTTGCTGGGAGATGCTCCTCTTCCTTACAGAAAAGTAAACCTCTGCCAGAGCAGGTGTAGGACAGCCTTTGGTTTAATCACAAAGAACCTGGGGCTCAGAGAAGTTGAATGATGGGTGGAAATCAGGTCATAAGTGACAGATCCAGGGCCAGAACTCAGCCATATCCCACTTTCCTTGATAGTTGGCTATTTGCCTCCTCCACTAATACATTAACTTATGCTGTGTTTTGTTTTGGTCTGTAAACTCCTCCAGGGCAAGATTCATCCTATTTTCATCATAGTAGCTTCACACTCATAAGCACAACATTTTGCAGACAACAAGTGTTTGATAATATGTTTCAGAGACTCTAACCCATTTTATCTAACTGATAAAGATAAAGGAATGGAAGCCTAGCAAAACTGTCAGTTGCCCAAGGTCCTATTATACCCTGAAGGACCTAATTCTAAAATTAGTTCTCCTCTCAGGAGTCCTACCACTAATGTTTTCCCACTTTCAGCTATTGGAACACCACATTCAGAAAATGCCAAAACCACATCTCTCCTTTATCATTAACTGAGTTTTTAAAATTAACTTGCCATTTGTTAGTCAAATAAATTTATAATAAAATAAAACTCTATGTTTTATTTTAAGTGGTAAGCTAGTAACAGATGCCTTCACACAAAGTAACTTCAAAAATAAACTGGATGGGCTCTTTCCATAGTTTGGCTATTGTGGACATTGCTGATATAAACACTGGGGTGCATGTGCCCCTTCGAATCACTATGTTTGTATCCTTTGGATAAATACCTAGTAGTGTAATTGTTGGGTCACAGGGTAGCTCTATTTTTAACTTTTTGAGGAATCTTCATACTATTTTCCCAAGTGGCTGCAGAAGTTTGCATTCCCACCAACAGTGTAAGAGGGTTCACTTTTCTCTGCATCCTCACCAGCATCTGTTGTTTCCTATCTTGTTAATTTTAGCCTCTCTGACCAGTGTGAGGTGGTATCTCATTGTGGTTTTGATCTGTATTTCCCTGATGCTAAGTGACGCTGAGCATTTCTTCATGTATCTGTTGGCCATTTGTACGTCTTCTTTGGAAACGTCTGTTCATATCTTCTGCCCATTTCTTCACTGGATTTTTTGGGGGTTTTTTGGGTGTTGAGTGTGATAAGTTTTACAGATGAACATAGGGAAAGGGAAGGAACAATAAAATAAGACAAAAACAGAGAGGAAGGCAAACCATAAGAGACTCAACTATAGGCAACAAACTGAGGGTTGCTAGAGGGGAGATGGGTAAGAGATGGGGTTACTGGGAAACAGGCAATAAGGAGGGCACTTGATATAATGAGCACTGAGAGCTATATGCAACTGATGAATCACTAAATTCTATCTCTGAAATTAATAATACAGTATATGTTAATTTAAAAAAATAAATAAAATAAATTTTGTGAGAGAAACACTATTGCTAAATCATAGTTGTAACTAATTCTGAGTATAAGACTTGTTCTCATTTTAAAAAAGAATTGGCAATTTTCAGGGAGCTGTTAAGGACATTTTCTTTGACAAAAGTGGAAATGGAAGATAATTTTAAAGAGAATAGCTTTCTTCATGACCCAATATTATTTAGTGTCGTGTCCCCTGCCCTGTAGAACCATTGCCTATGGGAACAGCAGTGTAAGGCCTACGTTTGTTAATTAGGAAAGAGTTCACTATACACCCCACCCTGCACTGCTCATATGTAACGTGTTAAATCCCTGGCCTGTTGAGATTATAAAAAGCTCCAAATAGGGCAGCCCGAGTGGCTCAGCAGTTTACTGCCACCTTCAGCCTAGGACATGATCCTGGAGACCCAGGATCGAATCCCACGTCAGGCTCCCTGCATGGAGCCTGCTTCTCCCTCTGCCTCTGTCTGTGCTTCTCTCTCTCTGTGTCTCTCATGAATAAATAAATAAAAATCTTTTTAAAATCTCCAAATAAAGATGGAGATAGTAATATTTGATACCACACAATACATTTTGATGATGGCACCACTTGAAAAGAAATTTGTGGATGGAAGGAACTTTGTCAGGCTCTGTTCAACCTCAGTCTTGAAAAAGAAAAAACCATATAGTCTCTGCAGCCCTCCGGACAGGCCTTTGCTGCAGTGGCCTGTTGCAGGGGGTTTGATAGTTGTCAGGGGGATTTGTGAAGGTTTCTTAACTTGGATCTTGCTCTAACTGCCTTCATCCTTGTAACCTGCAGGGATTTATTTTTTCATAACAGGTGTGTGAACAGTGAGGGAGTTACAGTGGACCCAAGAGAGGTCCAAACACCGCAGATCTGACCCACAGTAAATACCCTCCCTCAATCTCACAAAGAGGAAGTTGAAGGAAAGGGAAGCTGATTCTTATAAATGATTTCCTATACATCTCTTAGGAACAGCTCAGACTGGGATAAAGCTCATCCACTGATTGTGCAAAGTTTTGGTAGGGCTTTTGGTACTCCAGATTTTGATTATTCAGGAGAACACTGTCCTTCCCAGAACCTTCACTAATCCACAGATTCACAACTGCTGGTTGATATATTATTTCACCCATAAAACATAATAAAATATGTGAAAAGTGCAAGTAGTGTCTCTGGAGCCTCAGTAGGAATGACCACAGGGGCAAGGATGACAGAACCACAGTGGGGTCGTGGCTGGGTATCAGCTATGCTTGGCCACTAGCTGAGTGACCCTTCTCCCATAGCAGCCTCGAGGAGAAGATTTCAGTCCATGTGTCCTCACGGCAGAATGAGATAAGACCTCCACTCAAGGTCAGTGAAGACTCCTCTCAAACAACTAGAACCAAGACTATCCAGAGCAGCATCTGTTTATTGAGGTAAGTCTCACTATATGCCAGGCCCTGGCAAAGATGGTACACCTGCTATTGCCTTCATCCCAAAGCAACCCTTGAGGTGGCCACTAGTGTCATCCCTATTTTAAAGATAAGAAAATTTGGATCCCTGGGTAGCTCAGTCAGTTAAGTGTCCAACTCTTGATTTCAGCTCATGTCATGATCTCAGGTGGGAGATCAAGTTCCGAGTTGGGCTCCGCACTGGGTGTAGAGCCTGCGTAAGATTCCGTAAGATTCTCTCTCTCTCCCTCTGCCCCTCCCCCACCTCCCTCTTTAAAAAAAAAAAAAGGTAAGAAAACTGAAGAGGTCTAGGTGGGACATTATGTGGTAGAAGGGAAATTCCAACCCAGGTACTCCCTCTCAAAATTAACCACAGTGCTGCCAGCACACTCACTGTTACACTCTGCTTCTCCTCCTTCTCTGTCTATAAGGTCCAGGTCAAATGAATAGCTCTTTCCCCTCCCCTCCAGTGGATGTTATTTATGTATGTTAATCTCTTATGGTACTGTTAGTTGCTTTATTCATATGATACAAATTAAGTAACTTTATAGATACCAAGGACACATGAGACAAAATAAATAAAACTAGGGAGGGATGGAAGTGTGGTCATAAAAATATAAAAGGGTAGGGGATCCCTGGGTGTCTCAGTGGTTTGGCGCCTGCCTTCAGCCCAGGGCGTGATCATGGAGACCCGGGACCAAGTCCCACATCGGGCTCCCTGCATGGAGCCTGCTTCTTCTTCTGCCTGTGTCTCAGCCTCTCTCTCTCTCTCTCTCTCTCTCTGTGTGTGTGTGTGTGTCTCTCATGAATAAATAAATAAATAAAACCTTTTTTTTTTAAAGGGCAATACATGGGATCCTTGTGTTCTGTATGTACCTTGGCTATGGTATTGGGTTTGCAAACCAACACTGGTGATAAGACTTTGTAGAACTAAATATACACACATGCATATGCACATACACACAAGTGCAATGAGGACAAGTAAAATTTGGGAAATCTGAATAAGATCAGTGGATGTTATCAATGTCCATACCCTGGTTGTGATATTGTACTATTGTTCTGCAAAATGTTACCATTGAAGAAACTGGGTAAAAGGTACAGGAGATCTCTGTATTATTTTTTAAACCTGTGTGTTCTCTACATTTCTCTATCACCTAGAATCATCTCAATAAAATATTCAGTTAAACAAAAAAGAAACTCATGCCATCTAGTAGGATAAATGTAATACAAGAGGCACAGGTCTAATGATAGGGATGACTCAGCTGTGTACATACTTATCTTGCCCACTAGATTGTGGTATCAAGTAGGGGTGGGGACTGTGTCTTTTATAATACCACAGCCATCAGGGAAAAAATGGCCAAGTATGTAGAGTTTCCTTTCTTCTACCACCCACTCCCCACTTCCCACATTTGATTATATTCTATGGTACTCGACCCTCATCTCAAGATGTCTGATGTACTATTGATATTTTCCCTTTCCTGCATATCATCCAACAAGAACAGTTCTCGATACATGTTCCCAATCCACATATAAATGACAGGACAGCCTGAGTTAGTAAAAATGAGGGATGGTAAAGAGACTACAAGCCCTAGAAAGTGGAGATCCACCTTTTTATTAGCCAGTTTAAGCCCTCTTTGACTCTGGCTTCCTTCCTAGAAGTGGAAAGAAGTAGTCATATTTTGATACCTATCTCACAGAGTTGATATGAACTCTGGTAGGTGAGAAGTAGCTGGCATCCTAGAAAAAATACAGGATCTCAAACTCAGTTCTTAGTTCCACTACTTACTGTGTGTGGTTGTGGATAAATCACTTAAGCTCTCCAGTGTCCAGTGTCTTGGGTTACAAATAGTAACAAAGCCTGTTATCCTTCCTCATGTCTGTATGAGGGCACTTGAAACTCCCAGAGTACCTACCAAACAAAGATGTGTCTGGCTCTGTCTAATTCACCACTGTCTCCCAATACTTTGTATGTGCAGAGTGCAGAGTGCTTATTAAATTCGTGTTGAATAAGCAAATGGAAAAATCAAATCATGGGCCTCTAGTGAAATGTATTCTTTGTTCCAACCAGCTCTTAATGCATCTGAAGCCAAGACCCTGGAACATTCCAGAAGATCTCTATCCAGGACCTCTTCATGGCTCATCTTTTAACTCTTTTTCCCAAGGCCAAAGGTAAATTCCAGATTCATAGACAATCATTGCACTGGCATTAAGTCATCCTCCATTTTCCTCAGAAACACTTTGCCTGCATATGCATCACTCTCTCCAGCTTGCTGTTCTTAACAGTGAATGAGTTCAAATGAATGATGACTGCAGTAAGAATGGCCTGCCAAATTGTCTTGTTTAACAGCTGAAAGGAGATACACATAAAAGAATCCCATTTCCTTGTCATTATCCTCATATCACAGCTATATCAATTACATTTCTTAGTTGCAAATTATAGAACCCCCTTCGCCCACTAGATTAAATAGGAATGGAATGACACTTTCCAGATTTTCAGGGAACCAGATTTGAAGACAAAAAAGCAAGGAACTATGCCCATCTCACACCACAGACGGCCCCTAGGAGACCCCACGTCTGGACCCAGATACTTCAACTCATCTGTCACACTGGAAACAAGAGGGCACTGCCAGTATTGCCCTCTCTGAGTAAACAGACCCATTTGCCCTTTTCCACACCAAAATGGTTCTATGCCACACCTGTTTATTCATATCACTAACGTTCAGTTCAAAACCTCAAATGCAAGCACCTGACTGGTGCAGCCTGGTCACATGCTTGCATCCTAGCTGCCAAGAGAAACTGGGAAGGCAAATTTATGGTTTTTACTTGGGAAGAATTTACAAACGAGAAAGGAAGTTTAAAGATGCAGATGCAATCAAAAAAGAAAAAGTCCCATTCTATCAGCATTAAAAAGTAATTCCGATTAATCATTACCAGGCTACTGTGATATCAGTTAATCCAAGAGTCGTTTTTGTTCCAAAACATTAAACATCTTGGAATATTAGTGCTTTTGTAAGCAAAAGTAAGGATTTGTTAAGAATCTGTCGAGAAACTATGATAAGAAATTTTCTTCAGATTTCATTAAAAGGTAATTTACTTGGGCAGCCCTGGTGGCTCAGTGGTTTCGCGCCACCTTCAGCCCAGGGCATGATCCTGAAGACCTGGGATCGAGTCCCACGTCGGGCTCCCTGAATGGAGCCTGCTTCTCCCTCTACCTGTGTCTCTGCCTCTCTCTGTGTCTCTCATGAATAAATAAATAAAATCTTTTTTTTAAAAAAAGGTAATTTACTTATCAACAAAATCCTTGATTCATATTCAAGTACTGATGGAAGAATTAATACTCCTGTCTAACTTCTATCATCATTTGTAACAATTATATAATAAAGTCATCCACTATCACTATTTATGATACACACATTGCATCCATTTCTAGAAAGAAAAAAAAGTGAAAAGAAATTATCAGACAAAAACTTTGGGTAGAAACACGATGATATATAGAGGTATAAAAGAGCAGTCCATAAAGGTTCCTAAAGAACAAATCCTGTCAAACTAATCTAATTCAGCTCTCTTACCAAGACAAATGTGAAACATCTAGAAGAAACAATAAATGTCATCTATTTTTATTTTGTCAGGGTTTGGGATTCTGCCTTGAATAATGTGGGCCTCAGTAAAGTAAGATGCTATCAGTCAGCCCACCCAGCTCTTAACCAGAAGTACAATTTTTGAGAAAAGGATTAAAGTAAGATTTCTACTAAGACAAATAGTGCCTTCACAAAAGCCAATGCAAAGATTTTTTAAACACAGTATATCTATTACAATCAAAGCCAAAAATCCAGTTTAACAAATAAAACTTGGGTTGCCCTTTGGATATTTAAATAAAGAAGTATGACTTCTATCAATGAAGTCTTACCCACTCAAAGGTCACTTGATTTTCCCAAAGGACTAGTACAGGTCTGACTGCTGCTGAAATAATAGAAAGAACACTTTTTCATTAAGCTTCATAAGTCACCCAACAAATAGATTCACTATTGGGACTGATTTGCCCAATCATTCAGCCAAGCCATCTTGCCCCCAGATGAGCCCCATGGACTCACCTCCATGATATAAAACTAGGGCCCCCAGACACTCACCTTTCTCACTGCTTACCATTTACCAATTATCAATGACTATAGGCAGATTACAAAACTTATTTGGGCTCCATATTTCTTTCCAGTCAAATGGAGAAAATATTAGTTATCTATCTCATAGAGCACCATGAGTATTAAAGAAATTAAGACATATAAAGTGCTCAGAACAGTGTCTGGCACAATATATATTCAACAAATGTTATATATCATAACATATGTTCAACAAATGTTATATATTATAAGCCCCAAATCTTGAGATCGCAGTGTGTGTGGGGGGGTCTTTATCCCTCATAAATTCAAAATGTTTCTGATTTTAGAAAGAAAGAGAGTATTAAATAATTTCCCATTAGAGTCTGGGCCGGCATTCCATAATTAAATTTATTAAAATTTCTATAGTAAAATATGTGGCCATTCATATTAACTGGGATAAAGACAATAAGCAATAGCCTCATGTCAAGTTCTACAACAAAAGACTCTGGGCCAAACCCAGATAAAACTGTCAGATTTCAGAACTGTATGGATTTAGGGATGTGAATACAGTACTGTGAGCCAGGTTGTAACTATTTACACTTTCTATTCTGTACCATTTGCCTTATTCCATATCTGTTCCACTGCCTAAAGTCTTCCAGATCTCTTGGGTTTTTGATCTATCCCTGTATTGCCTTTTACAGCCTTGACCTAATAGTTGGCAAGACTTCCCTCCCTGGCCATAACCTGAACTTACATCCCACCAGTCTAGCCCTCCTTGTGATGACTTCCCAGAGCTGGCCCCAATTCAACACTCCTGCAGTGTACATTCTGGTCACCAGGCCCAGAAGCAGGTAAAATGAATGGGCCGACAATTTCCAAGGCATATGGACAGAGTCTTTGTCCCAGAACCTGGAGGAAAGTAGGTCATCTAGATTACTAAACATAGTACTAACCTACCTTCAGGTGGAAGTCACGCAAAGAACATTTAATGAAGTCACAAGACATTCTCTCTAAATTACAGAAATGTATGACTGGCATCCCAAAGCTTCCACCAGTGGTCACCCCACCAGTCTAGCAAACTCTAACACTTAGCTGTTGAAGTCCTACTCTGAGTGTTGATTTACACCATGTTGTGTTGTAACTCCTGACGGCCAGAACTTATGTGGCAATGGCAAGAAGTCAGTTGGAACTTTAACACCTTTTCTGCCACCACCTCCCCCATTAGAGCTGAGCAGGGCCAGCTTTATCATGGATATGTGACCTGTGTAATTGTACTAAGTGCCATACTCTCAGACGATCCCCATGCTAACTTTATTGCTCCAGTTTTGCCATCTTGAAATTCTTAATCATTTTTGAACAAGAGATCCTATATTTTCTTTTGCATTATACCCCACAAATAATGTACCTGGTCCTGGAGCTTGTGATCCTAAGAACAGCATTCTATTATTTTCAGAGAGGGCATTCCAATGTGTTGGAAAATCAGACAATCCCATAGGACAATGGTTTCCAAGGAAGAGGAAATACACTCCAGGGTTTGGGCAAAACCATCCATTGCAGTGCAGAAAAAAAAAATAATAAAACTTCTATTTATATATTTTTTCTCATCATTGTTCAGCTCTATTTTTGAATACTGTCTCCTGCTATTCTTTTCTTCTGTTTCATAGTAATAGAATTGATTTTTAGCTAGGGTTATAGCCATAGAAGTTACAAAATTATATTTCCCAGCATCCCTTGCAACCTGTTGCCTTAAAGCTGAATACGGCTATGTAATAACTTTAGCCAATAGGAGGGTCATGAATGTGATGTTGTAACCCGGCTCCATCCTTAAAGACAGCGGTCACGCTATGCCCTGTCTTTTCCTGCATTCTGCTACTTAGAACATGAATTATTCAGCAGACCCTGCAGATGAGTGAAACACTGTCAGGATGTCAGAACTACAAGGGAGACAAAAACAGGGTCCCTGGGAATCCTCATGGAGCAGAGCTGCCATCTTAGTCCTGGACTGCCTCCCCCCTGACTATTCCATGTAAGAGAAGTCCATTTCTATCTATATTAGCCACCATTCTTAGTGTCTATTACACACAGCCAAACCAATATCCTAAATAATATATTAATACCTTAAAACAGGAATAGAATTTATTAATAACAAGTAACAGTAATGGACCTAAGGATTTTACTTTGAGAGAACTGAATTTTAGACATCTCACTGAATTTTAAATCGGAGTCAAAAGTTTATCTTATACAAATAGGCATGAAGAAGAAAGAAGAAGAAGAAGAAGAAAGAAGAAGAAGAAGAAGAAGAAGAAGAAGAAGAAGAAGAAGAAGAAGAAGAAGAAGAAGAAGAAAAAGAAGAAGAAAAAGAAGAAGAAAAAGAAGAAGAAGAAAAAGAAGAAAGAAAGAAAAGAAAGAAAGAAAAGAAAGAAAGAAAGAAAGAAAGAAAGAAAGAAAGAAAGAAAGAAACAACCTAAAAAGCACCATATCACACAATTCATCCAATTTTGACAGTTCTTCATAGTGAGAGAACAGTTAGAATGGGACAGAGAACTGAGGAAAGAACAGGTAGGTACCTGCACTATCTAGCTGTCTTTCTTGTTCAGTGTTCGTCATCAAATCCATGAGATACAAAAAATTATTTGTGTGATGTGTGATGTTTTCAATTCTCACGGGGATGATATATAACTAGTACCATGGTAGATGCATAGCAGAAAAAATGCTTTATACATGATGGCTGCCTCTGAGCACCAGGACTTCATTCTCTCATGGTTGTCTGGTTGCATGTCTTGATCAATTGAACATTCTGATTAACTGAATGCTTTCACTTTCTTAATCTCAAATTTAAGTTTCCTCATCTGTAAAATGGGGATGATACTACTTCATACCTTATAGTTGGGAGGATTAAATGCAACAATGCATGGGCAGTGCTTAGCATAGTACCTAGCATGTGTTAAGTGTTCCACAAGAGTTAGCAGCTCTCATTGTCACCATGATCATCAATACCCTCACCACCACCACTATCACCATCATTATCACCACCATCATCCTCACCACCATCATCATTATTATGCTGAGATATCTGACTTTAAAAAGAATATAAAATAGTGGATTAGGCTTCTCATAATCATAATTCATCTTTTCTGCACTCTTTTCCCAGACCTTGGGGAACCTTGGTATTAAGCTGAAGAATATGAAGTTGTTTGTATTCAATTGTATTTGACCTATTCAAATGGCAAGTGCTTGACTGCTCTTGAAACAGAGCCAGGTTCTACAATTGACAGTTACCATATGCTGCTTGGACACTATTACTTTACATAAAGAATAGATGCAAAAGAAATCCTCCCCACAAGGAAGCCCAGCCTGGCGGGATAAAGGAAGGAAGTGAGTCCAGAGGATAAGATAAGATAGGTGGTTCCAGGTGTGGAAAATAGCCTCTAAGGACCAACCTTCCTTTCTGTGCTTTGTGCTCCTGCCGGAGTGTACCACGGTGCCCCACACACTCTCCCAGTCTCCAGCATCTACACAGCTGAGAGTTTTGGGGGCCCTCCCTGGTTGCCTGAGGAGTCCCTGCTCATCCTTCAACCCCCAGCTCTAGTGAGAAGTGTTCTTTCCATCTGCATGGCCCCTCTGTCCACCCAGGGTCATCGCACTGACTCTTGAGCAGGATCCCACTGGAACACATCCACTCTGAACTGCCACTCCTGTTACTCACCATGTGTCCTGCCCTGAATGAGAGCCCCTTGATGCCCAGGCCTTATCCCATGCCCGGCACTGAAGGGGCGCTCTTGAAATATTTGTTGAGCTGAAAAGAAGCTAGTCCCCCTCTCTGCTTTTAGGCAGGGCTCTCTCTTAGGGATACACTCATTGTGTATTTTCAGGGACTCCAAAGCAAGGTCCCTTCACTTTCTCAGAAACTGCTTTCAATGGTCAGTGACCCCTTCACTCAACAGCATTCACTCTTCAACTCTCTGCTAAACACTTTTTATAGTCTGTCCTCAGGTTATGTCGTGAGCGTTCACACCACCCCAGCTGAACCTCCAGCGTCCACAACGTACACTCCTCTTGTTCCTTAATAGACCCCAATACAAATATGAATTAGAACTTAGATTTGACCCCAGCCTTCTCATTTATAGGAATTTATCCTGAAGGTGGGATTGCAAAAATTTGCAAATGGGCACAGTTGAGTATAGAAGGATATTTATTACGAAATTACTACTTTAGTCAAAAATGGGAAATAATTCAAAAACCCATCAACTGTGGACTAAACAAACTTTGTACATACTATGAGATCTCTTGTGCTCATCAACAATGACAGCACAAGTATTTATTTGTTGAACTGAGAAAATACCACCAGATGAGACCTAAACATAAGCTCTAGTAGTTCAGGGAGAAAAATGCAAGAAAAGGATTCAACCCACAGGATTCTAGAATGCTGTGATGGAACGAACCACAGGGGTCACAGCACTTTTTAATGCTAAACACTTTTCAGTCACCCACCTGATAAGACAGCTCTCAGTGTATACTGATGATGTTCAGAGTGAAGTAGGCTACAGAACAGGATGTATAATATGATACAGTTTATGTAAAAAAATGCATAGAAAGATCCCTGAAGGGATTTTTCATCAAAAAGATTGTCAGGTAGGATTTAGCATTCATTTTACTTTTGTTATAGCCTTTCCTATATTGTCTTTCCTTTATATAAAGGTTGTATATTATTTTTCATTCAGCCAAAACTGCAAAGCTCTTTTTGTTTTGGAGAAAACTAGCATGTGGAACAAGGGGTCTCTCATCAAATACCAGTAAATGGAAATTGGTGCACAGTCCTTTTAGAACTTTGCAGGATTTTTACAAATGCCATGAATAAAGTGAAGAACCAAAGGGCCTTACAAATGTTATATTGCACACACATGCCCTAGCCCATTCTCTGAGTGTGCACCAAGGAACTGATACTGCTATTGACGTGACAACACACATTAATGAAGTTCTGTACAGTTTTTTTTCCTGTACAGTTTAAAAGGCTTTCTCTTTCAATGTCTCATCTGACCTTCAAAACTAGTTGTGTGACTAGTCCCCCAGACAGAAGTCCCTAAGTGTCTCTCTGGTCACCATTAGGCAACATTTCCAGGTTAGGGTTGGCACAGTTGTTTGTTGGATGAATAAATGAGTGGATGGTTGGATGGATGGGTGGATGGATAAAATGTATTATTTTTTAAGATTTTTTATTTATTTATTCATGACAGACACACACAGAGAGAGGCAGAGACACAGGCAGAGGGAGAAGCAGGCTCCATGCAGGGAGCCCGATGTGGGACCCGATCCCAGGACTCCAGGATCATGCCCTGGGCCAAAGGCAAGCTCTAAACCACTGAGCACCCAGGCATCCCAATAAAATGTATTCTTTTCCTTTTTTTTTTTTTTAAATCTTTTTTTTAAATTTTTATTTATTTATTATTTATTATTATTATTATTTATTTATTTATTATTTATTTATTATGAGAGAGAGAGAGAGGCAGAGACATAGGCAGAGGGAGAAGCAGGCTCCATGCACCGGGAGCCCAACGTGGGATTCGATCTCGGGTCTGCAGGATCGCGCCCTGGGCCAAAGGCAGGCGCTAAACCGCTGCGCTACCCAGGGATCCCCTCTTTTCCTTTTTTATAGACAAGAAAATAGAGAAGCAGAGGTGAAGTAACGTGCCAATGTGATATAGTGAATAAATGATGAAGTCAGTGTTTGGAATCATTACCCTATATGGTTTCCTAATCAGCTCTCTTTTGTCCAAAATACCCCCCAAAATCTGTTTTCTTCAGGAGGAAATACTTCAAAATCACTGAGACATATACTCGATGATCATCGGGAGTTATAGTCAAAATATCAGCTGCTTGGGAATTGACCTATCAAAACATCACCAATCATGGCACTTAGTACAGGATCCTGGAGACCACCCACTATGCCAAGCAGTAACCCATTAATTGCTGGATGTGAGTGGGTCCTGGGTGGCAGAAGGGCACTCAGTGGACTCAAGGTAAGAGCTACTCAACTACTGATATGGAACCATTTCATTATTTGACAACAAATGCAGCCTTACAAGGGCATAATGGTTGGTTATAAGCCTTGCTACAACCCCTCTACAACACTAGAAGTCTTGCTACTCACATGAGAAATTCTCTTCTCTGTCCACTCATAGGAGAGCCCTCCAGGCACTATTTGTAATGCCACTTAAAACCTTCATCCTAATGAATCCAATCTGCATGAATAAACAAAATCAAATGCCACTATTTTCTTTTGAAAATTATCCTGAGCCTAACCACGGTAGGGTATCAGGGTAGGTGCTTGGAGAAAAATAAAATAATTGCAATGAGGGAGAAAATGCGCTAAAATCTCAAAAACAATGCATGAGACACAACACAAAAGACCAATTCTAGTCAGGAACCCAGAATTCTCAGAAGACACACATGTTGTTTAAGTACATTTTTGCTCTCCGCACCAGGTAAGGTTCTGGAAGGCAAGAAGACTGTCCCTGATCTCAATCTGTTCATAGTCAAGGCAGAAGGAGAAGCATCAGGAAGGTATAAAGTGTGAAGTTCAGAGAGGATAAGAATTCTGTGGAATTTCTCCCTCAGAGGAGTGAGAGTTTTTTAACAACAGAGGAAATCCAAGAAGTTTTCCTGAGGAAAGTGGCCTTGACCTTGGTCTTCAGAATACCAGTGGCATTTGCACTTGGGGAGGAAG
Source organism: Canis aureus (assembly GCF_053574225.1). Lineage (NCBI taxonomy): Eukaryota > Metazoa > Chordata > Mammalia > Carnivora > Canidae > Canis > Canis aureus. Next base: position 25,216,639 of record NC_135624.1, on the reverse strand, counting down.
GGAAATGTGCCATTAGAGATCAACACAGACCAGTCTTGAAGGAAACACTATTGTCCAAGACATTTGCCAGCAAAATATACAACATGGACATTGTAGACACTTTACTGACCGTGTCATTTCCAAATGCGTCATGCTTTCTCATGTCCCAACCTTTACTCGAGCTGTTCCTTCTATCTGGAAGATTCTCCTTCACCTTCACTTCTACTTCCACATTCAGGCATGTTCTTTCCTATTCATCCTTCATTTTTCAGCTTAGATGTACTTTTTCTAAGATGCCTTCCTTTATCTCCTCAAATGGATGATATATTTTTCCCTACCTGGGCCCCCACAGGACCCTGAGCAGACCCCTACCCTAATACCTATAACACCTCAGTCACAATCACCTACGTTGTTATTGTTCAATATACTTATCTGTAAGCACTCTGAGAGAATGATCTGTTTAGATGCATTTTTGTGAGCCCATGCCTAGGAAAGCACTATTCTCAAAACAGATATATTTATCAAATGATTGAATTTTTAAAATGATTCAGCAGCAGTCCTATACCAGAACCCCAAACCTGTCCCCAGTCTGAGCCAATGAGCTCATGTCATTATACCAAATCACTTTGCAGATGAAAAATACAAATGTGCCCAGACCCTTTTTATCTAACCCCAAACAAAATGAAGGGCCAAGGCCTGCTCTGAACCACACAACTAACCCCCAAGGCCACCATGGTCACCAGGATACAGTTTGAATCCCAGAGGCGCTCCCTCAGCAAGTCTACAAATGAGGCCAGTGGACATCATTCTTGCAAAATGACTAAAAAGACCTCGCCTGTTATTTACAAACAGAGAGAAGAGAGTCTGGAGCAGAAGGAGATGGCCAGAGAGAGAAATGAAACCAGACTTCAGTTGGCTTAATGGCCAGTGTAATTAAGTAAGGACAGGCTCTGGCTTCAGAAAATAAAAGCATTTAACATTAACTGTTTATAGTCCAGCTCAAGGAATTAAGGAAATTGTCTTAAATGTTAATAAGGGTTATTTCCAGTTGTATTATGAGGGATTCTTTAAATCTCCATAGCTCCTGTATTGTCTAAAATTTCAACATTGAGTAGTACATATTTTCTCATCAGGAGGGAAAAGTGCATCTCTTAAGCATATCCTTCCTCCTGGCCCATGACCTTTGCCTACTTAAACCTTAAGTCTCAGTTAACAACCCTTGGGGATTTTTGAAGGGAGACCCTTACCCCCAGCTCCCAGCCCTTTGGCTCCAGCCACACCCAGAGAAGCCTTCCTGTTAGGAGAAGGAAATATGTTACTTGGCTTTGGACGGCTTCTCCATTCTTCCTCTTCTTAGCGGCTCCTCTGGCCTAGGAACCAGCAAAATCCTGGTGTCTGGCTGTATCCAGATCCTGGACACAAGTTTCTGAGTTTCACAGTAATCTAGTGGGTGAAACTATTTGGGGGTGTGGCTGAATCAACACTCATTGGTGTGCATGGCTGTTCTGAGCATCATGTTACCTACTATAATCAAAGGTGCAAAGGCAAACTGTCACAAGAAGAGTGGGTCAGTATGTTAGGCTTCTTAGCCAATCACCCTCCCACTCTCTTCAGTGACAGGACTAAAGGCTAAATGCCTTCAGCTTCAAACTTATATTTTTCCGAGAATTATATGGTAAGACTATCTCATCTCAAGGAAAACACATTAATAAAATCATTTTGTTCATCTGGCTGTCTAATAGAACTTTCTGTGATGATGAAATGTTCCATCATCTATACTGATCAATATGGTAGCCTAACCCATCTGACTACTCCTGAACATTTGAAATGTGGCTAGCTTACCTGAATGGATTTTTTTTAACCACAAGTGACTAATGGCTATTGTCTTGGACACTTTAGTTTAGAATTCCAAAATGTCAGACCTAGAAAGAACCCAAGAAATCAACTGGACCTGTAATTCTCAACCTTTACAACTGTAAGACCCATTCTTAATATCAATGATATATTCAGACCTTCCCCGTATTAACATTTAGTATCTGTTGATTAGGAACATCATAATGGACAAAATTAACAAAATTTCACTAACATTTTAAATTACATTTTAATTAAGGAAATCTTGATGATCAAACTTAGTGATTCAATAACCGTTTTAATTGCATTTTAATTAAGAAAAGCATAATGACCAAAATTAGTAAAAATTCAACACTTTAAATTCCTCTTTATTACTTACAACAGCATCCTCATATACACATGTAACAGATATATGTGAGGTATGATTTTATCCAGCCCTCAGACTTGTCCAACATGTGGTCCTTAGATCCTCTCCCATAACTCACAGCCCCTGGCTGCCTTTCCCTGGAGTGCACAGCTTGATGTGAAAACCAAAGCCTTAGTTCAACTCCCTGGTTTAAGAGAGAGAGAGAGAGAGAGAGAGAGAGAGAAACAGAGCCCAAGAAAGGAGAAGATCTGTCCAAATCACATAGCTAAGAAACAGTCAGCCTGACAGCCAGATCAATGCTCTTTTTCACTTGGCCACAAGCTCAAAGAAAAAAAGCTGAGCTGGAGACTCACAAGGGAGACAGAGCTGGCTAAACTGAAAATACCTCTCGGCTTTTCTTTCTCTTGGGAACTTTGAACTAGAAGGAGCAGACTTTTGCAATATTAAAAATAAATTCACTGATGAATAATTACATAAATATTCCTATGAAGAAGATGTGAGGGAAATGAACTAGCTCTTGTTATTTCTTTTTTTTTTTGTTTGTTTGTTTGTTTGTTTTAGTTCTTGTTATTTCAGTGAAATTCAAGAGCTTTGAGATTTTTCAGAATATTTTATAGCTTCCTCAGTCTTCGTTCGCATCTATGGGCATCCTTTCTGAGACAAGCAATAAAACAAAAATGACCTCTTAAAAATAAATCACGTTTGAGAGCCCCTTTCAGTAACAGCAGGCACAACGCAGAAGAAAGAACCAAGGTGTTCTCTTCAGTTACAGTGGCCACCAAGTTCACAGCAAAGAAGAGATGGTCTCAAACCCCGGCTCTCTGACTCTCATTCTCTTTCTATTTTAATTGCACCATGCCGCCTCCAATTTCACACACTGACTGTTCTACATCATTGGGGCTGGCAGGAAAATCTACTGAAGTCAGTTCTAAGGATTTAGTGTAATTAGCTTTCCACTTTACAGGCTTCTCCCTTTGGAGTCCCATAGCATTTTATTTACTTATGTATTTTGAACTTGACAACAATGACTATGACCCTGGACTGAATCAAGGCTCTAATACTTATTAACTACAGAATGCTTAGCAATTTGTGGTGTCTTTCCTAGTCTAAGTTTTCTTATCTGTAAAATGGGACTTAAAATTCATTGCATAGCTAAGCTGAGAAATTAAAGATGATTTTTATAAATCTCGTAGAAGATGCCTGGTGGGAAAAAAGTCAATGCTGTCTCTGAGACAAAATATTATAATTAATAATGCCGTGTCCCATGTTAGACTATAAACTTTGTGAAGGCAAAGACTTCACCTATGTTTCCCAGCCACCCCCACCTCCATAGATGCAAAGCCCCATAGGTGCAGTGCAGGTGTGTGTGTTGGTCACGAATGGTAGCTTTGGCACCAAACATACCTGGGGATGAGGGCTCTAACCTGGCTCCAGGACTTACTTGTCTTTTGTGTTGTTGTTGTTGTTGTTGTTGTTGTTGTTGTTTACATTGACAAGTTTCTTGATATTTCTGGGTTTCAATTTTCTCATCTGTTAAAGGAGTTTGATCCATTAACTTGTAGCTTAATTGCAAGAATTAAAGGACCTTGGGAGGTAATGAACACTCATAAAGGCTGGCTCTTTTCAGTATATTAATGTGTCATCCCCGCTACCGCTTAAGTAAGGCACCATGTAACATATATGCTAGAGGTGGCTAATAAACAAGAACCTAGGGATAGATTTTTCAGTGAACTCCCTTATTTGCTCACTCCATGACAGAGCTTCCCCACTGCCAATAGAAGCTAGAAGCAAGCTACCATAAATCTAGGGTGTGTTGCAATAACAGATACCACAGTACACATGCCAGCTGTTCCTTCAGGAAGGGAGCATTTGACCTGTAATTCTTTGGTATAAAACCAACAACCTGTTTGCAAGAGTGCACAGATATTCAAACTAGCTGCACACGAGAGGGGCAGCCTAGTGTAGACATCAGGCTACTGACCTGAGAGTCAGAAGCCCTGAGTTTGAGAATTTGATCTCACCAATAACTAACCATGTGTCCCTTGCCAGGCCATTTTGCTGCTCTGGACCTCTTTCCTGTTCTTTCAAAAGAAGAGCCTACACTAGGCATTCTCCAAGGATCACTGTAGCCCCCTCTACAGTGAGGGGAACTACAGTGTAGTTCTAAGATGAGCTAATTAGGCCAACAGCAAGATGGGCACAAAATGCAGAGCCAGAAAGACCAGGTTCAAATCCCTAGTTGGTTGACTCTGATCAAGCTAGTTAATCTCTCTGGGCCCTGGTTTTCTAATGGATAGAATGAGGATAATATCCTGGCTGTTGGAGCGTTAAAGATAGTGAAAGTCAAGTACTGAGCCACTGGAAATGTTCAGGAAGTAGTGGCTGCTGTGATTAGAATTAGCATCATTATCCCAGTCATCATCATTATTAATATTACCTTTCTTTTAAAAGGCAAAGGCCCAAAAACATCTTACTGCACAACAATCTTAAGGAGTCTGTAGGAATATCAGCTCTTCACTAGTAATTTGTCTGAAATTAGTCAGTTCCTCTCTGATGTATAACTGCTCTTGCTTTTCAAGGTTGTTACCTTAACCCTTTTCATTTCCAACCCATTAATGTTAGTTCCTTAATAATAACAAACCATACAGCTTAGTTCAGGAGGAATTTCATATGCATTGTCTCATGGATTCCTGCCCCACCATCATCATCACCACCACCACCATGACCATGACATCTCCATCCATCAACAACTGGGATCCTATAGGGCTGAGCAACTTACCTGAGATCTCAATGCACACCCAACCAGGAAGTCACAAAGCTTGGACTTCCGGATATGGTTTCTAACTCTGAAGCCAATGATTATTCCACTCCATTGACTTTATGAATTAATTCAACTTTTTCCCCAGTCATTGCCTTGTTATAGAATGTCTTCCTTTTATAAAGTATCTGTCCTTCTGTATAATGTAGAATTTGAAGTACAGCATTCTTAAGTGTTTGACACTAACTCCTGAATCTACGCAGTCATGTGGCATCTAATTTAACCACTTTTTTCCCCCTGGACAACACAAAACAAATTTTAGATGACTTCTGTTCTTAAATTCAAATACCTCAGAAAAGGTTATTCTTATTTTTGGTGAATAGTAACAGTGTTTTAAAGGAGTCTTTTGGTTGCAGGAAAGAACTAACTCAAGTGAAAGGTGAAGATTATTTTAAGGATCCCCATTGAATAGAATTTTATTGAACAAAATAATAAAAGCTGGCATGGCTTCATGGAGGCTGGGACTAAAGGGTAGTTCTTGACCTAAGAAAACCTGAACAGTGTTGTATGTAAAGGGCACTGGTTCTTCTCTCTAGTGGTCTTCTATCTTACCATCTTCCATCGATCATTGGCCATCTTACCATGGAGTGACCTGTCCTATTATTCGTCTGTCCCATTGTACTCACACCATAGACTGGATGCCTTACTCTTTAGTTCTGCACTGAAATTCCCACAGAAATTACATTCTTGGCTCAACTAATTACCATTATTCCCATTTGGAAGTCTTTTTGACACAAGGGCGCATTTCAGTAGATGAATCTACTGCCCCTGAGTTAGGCATAGCTTGGGGTATCAAACCTGGCTGCCTGGGGTTGGGCCCTCAGCTAAGGTAGTGGGTGAATCCTTTTTACTTAGAAGGGGCTGTAAGCCACAGCATGTACCATGATTTTCACTGCTAATATCAACAGAGTAAAATTTTTCCTCTCTAGATGCTCTCGTCTTATATAAATCTTAAAACAAATTGTCACTTTTGGATAACTTTTCATGCCTCCATATGTTTACAAATTCCTTACTGATGCGGAATCCCAGAGCTGACTATAATAACTCCAATAAAAATCACTTCCATGGATACCGTCTTTTATAGTGGTGGCTTCTCTTTCACACACTCTGCTTCTCTTGGTTGCTATAGCATCCTGAGTTGACAGGACAGTTATTATTGTCACCATTTAATGGAAGAAAACCTAAAGTTTAAGAGAAATTATTGACCTTAGGCCACAAAACTAGTTAGTGGTTTGTCTGGGATTTAGACCTGTTTCCTAAATTAACCTCTAAAGAGATAGAAAGCAACCTTTATTTTTAGCTAGTCATGAATAGTTTTTGACAGTTACTGTCTCTTACCGGTCTCCTTTGGCCTAGATTCAGACACTCCTCCATTCTCATGCTAGATTCTTGCAGCATCCTCTTAACCCATCTCCCTGCCCTCATCAACAACCCTTTCAATTCATTCCTCCAAAGGCAGCCAGAGAAGCCCTTCTAAATCAGAGTTTTCAACACACCACCTCCGAGATAACAGGCTCCCTGCTGCCCACAGAATAAAATCTGAATTCCTTCAAAGCAAATTCAGTGTCTTGGGAGGTCCAGCTTTTCCACCTCTTTATCTTACAACCCCTGCTCATGACCACTCATATTCACACACATGCAGCCATGCTAGCTCCCAAGCATGGCTTGCAAATTTCTCCCTCTGCATCTTTTACATAAATCACTGTATATCCACTGGATTTAGATGGATTTGGATCACATGATGTTATAGTGGTGGTTGTTTTATCTATCCATTAGCAACATTACGAAAATTTCCAGCTTCTCTTGAAAAAGTAATGGATCAAGGTAACAGTCAACTGAACCTAAGAAGTGGTTAATCCCTTCAAATGGGGGCACACCCTCTGCAATTGGCCACAATCCCTGTTGTTTCACACTCACGTGATTGTGATGTGCTTGATCCCTTAGGTATTTGAGTTTGCAACCTCTGCTTTCTGTGCTCACTACAGAAATGTTCTTCCCCATACACTTCTATCAAAATATGAGTCATCTCTCAAATAATTCTTCCATGAAGTTTATATTGATTCCCTGAATGGGAATTAATCCCTTCCTCCTTAAACATGTTAATTGATGTCTCTAGCACCTAAAGAACTTCAGTAGATTATGACGGATTTGAGGACGAAAACTATTTCTTATTTATCATATACCCGCACACTGCATAATACTATATCTTACTCTTTATAGATGTTCAAAATATATCTGTTGACTTGAACTTTAATTTCGTTCAATTGGCATTTAAATTTTCCAGTAGAAGTCAGCACTTCTGTGATCATATTTTCCCATCACTCATCTAGACTTAAGCTTTTATTAGTGCCAATAGCACCTGCTTCTTTCCTCAGGTCTTATCTACTGAGGAAACAAACTATTTTTCAAAGTTCTATTGATTTAAAAGTTTAAGCTCTTAAATAAGTTATCTTCCAAGGAAAAGCAAGAGCAGGATATTTGCTTTGGCCCTGATCCAGTACTACTCCCCACCGCAGAGTATTTTGTAAAGTCTTCACAAAAGACGAAAGAGAGAAATACCCAATCTCCACCCCAGGTGAGCATGTGACACTTGATCTCAGGGTTGTGAGTTCGAGCCCCACATGGGGTGTAGAGATTACTTAAAAACAAATCTTAAAAAACAAAACAAAAAACCCACAAACTTCAGTTTCCTCAAATAGTCTATACATTTCTTACATACATTTGCCCGTGACAACCTATTGTCCTCTTATTTCATGCAACTTACATTTTTATGAGCTACTTCCTCATATTTTCAGATGTTGACTTTTGAAATAACATTATCCTTTCACTCAACATTCATTTTCTAAGCATATAACAGTTTATCAGGCACTGTGCTTGGTTCTGGGTAAGACAGATACACCCTGTTCTAGAAACAAGGATGTTTTGTTCTCAGCTCCTGGGAGGCTTACAGTCCAATGGGGAAAACAAACAAACCATTCGGGGACATTTTGTCAAACACCACACATAAATAGAGCAGATCCTCACCACCACATTTGTTGTGTATGACATGTGTGTGGTGCAGTCTTTGTGTGTGTACCGCCACTGTGACACCCAGCTTATGTAGTGAGCATTTATAACCTACTTCTCAGCCCACGATATTGTTAGAGGAGGCAGTTAGGTTCTAACAGGATACCTGGAGGTCAGCAGGTAATGAGGAGCTCATGGCCAGCTATCAGGAAGGTCAGAGGCCTGTCCTGGCAGCCCTCCACAAGAAACCAGGTCTAACTAGACAGGCCCAAGATGGCGGATGCTTTGACAGGAAACCCCTGACCCAATTAGGAAGAAAAAACAGGAAACCTGATTCCCACCTTAGTAACAAATATTCCAATGGGGGTCCCTGCGTGGCAAAGTAGACTGAGCTTCCTACTCTTGATTTCAGCTCAGGTTGTGATCTCACAGTGAGATGGAGCCGCCTGATGGGCTCTGCGTTCAGCAAGGAGTCCACTTGGGTTCTCTCTCTCCCTCTCCCTCTCCTCTTCCCCCACTCTCACTTTCTGTCTGTCTCAAATACATAAATATAATCTCTCTTTTAAAAAAAAAGTAATAAATATTCTACCCTCTAGTTAACAACTGTCAATAGAAGATAGAAATCCAACCCCCCAGGATGTGGAGCTCACACCCTCCTGCTTCCCCCCACCCCATTCCTTGAGAGTATACTTTCCACTTTAATAAAGTTTCCCACTTGTGTCACTCATCTGCTGTGCTGCGTGTCTGTCCTTGAATTCATTCTTGTGACAATACCAAGAACCTTTGGTGATTCCTCTGGGTCTGGCTGGGCGGAGGCCCCAGGGCCCAAGGTCTCCCCAGTTCACCTGGCAACAACCTGAACTTCTCCTAAGCTTTTGAGTATCAAGGAGAAATAGGGGCTGCCACTTCCCAGACACAGTAGGAAGAGCATGGCTGAGACTCGGACCTCCTCTGGCTGCCTCTCACACAATCATGCCCTGTGAGAAAGTCATTGTATGGCCACTCCAACCCCGCACAGATAAAATTACCAAAAGTTCATACCCAACACAGACTTGGGCCACCCCGTAAGATAATGAGCCACAACCAGTTGAGCTGCTGACTTACGGCATGGGCCGTAAAAGAGGGAAAAGATACCAGCAGCTATGACCTTGTGGTCTCTTGATAAAGTGAGGCCCATAGCCCTTCCCTGTGCCTCAACTTCCTTCTTTCCTGCGTTATGCATTATGTGTGTGTATGTGTATACATAACAGCCCCCTGCCCTTTTATGTTGCCTGATTATTATATATAGAATGTACTGGCAATAGCAAACTTTATAGTCTAATCCAGGGGCTGGTAAACTGCAGCTGCAGGCCAAATCCAGCTCACTGCAGGTTTTTATGAATAAAGTTTTATTGGAACACAGCCACACCCACTCATTTACATATCCACAATGATTGCTTCTTGCTATAGTGGCAGAGAAGAATAACGTAGACACTGTGGATTGTGTGCTTTTGACATTTTTTAAAAGATTTATTTATTTGTTTATTTATTTATTTATTTATTTATTTATTTATTTATTTATTTGAGAGAAGGAGGGGGGAGAGAGAGAAAAAGTTGGGGGAAGGGCAGAGGGAGAAGCACACTCCCCTCGAGCAGGGAGCCTGACTCGAGGCTCCATACCAGAGCCTTAGGATCATGACCTGAGCTGAAGGCACACGCTAAACCAACTGAGCCACCCAGGTGCCCTGTTTTTGACAATTTTGACACCAGTTCCCACGTGTCTGTTTTTTCTACACCACCAAGCAAATTTCCAACACCAGCTAGATGTCCCATAATTCAACTCAATTCTGACACTATCTGCTTGGAAATAGCATTATATCCCACAGGTTAAGGGCTTAGTCCTCTAAGACTGAACCCTGCCCCCTACTTCAGATGCCAGTTGCAGGTCCAAGTTTTTCTCTGTGCTTCTGACAGACTGGATATAAATCAGAGGTTCCCATGACTGACCCTCTCCTTGGATTCAATTAATTTATTAGAGCATTTCTCACAGAACTCAGAAAAAGTTTAGTTACTGTTTACCAGGTTATTTTACAAGGGTATGATAAAGGATACAGATGAATATCCAGGTAGAAGACATCCACAGGGTAAGGTATGGGAAAGGGGCACAGAGCTGCCATGCCTTCTCCAGGCATGCCACTCTCCCTGAATCTCCATTTGTTCACCAATCTGGAGGCTCTCTGAATCCACTCCTTTGGGGCTTTTATGGAGGTTTCATTACACAGGCATGATTGATTAAGTCATAGGCTATAGGTGATTGAAATCATACTGTTGGTTCCCCTGGCAACCAGCAACCCCACCTCCCCCATCCCTCCACCCCTCATCCTCCCTGACAACCCCCCCCAATCCTATTTTATGAAAAATACCTTCATCTCCCTCATCACTTAGGAAATTCCAGAAATTTTAGAGGCTCTGTGCCCAGAACAGGGACTAAAGATGAAATACATATTTCTTAAAAATCACAGTATCACAATTGCAAAGCCAAAAATATGTATTATATGATCCTTTTCAGAAGAGTTTGCTAACTCCTGGTCTAGCGCACAGACTATAGGGTATTGGTTGGGATCCCCAAAAGCTAAAGGAAGAAATAGCCTGAATCAGAGCTCTAAAACTTGGAGTCAGATATTAACTCAGAAGACTGATTGGTCTCTCTTTGAAGCAGGAGTTAAAGTGTTCTCAGATGTGCCAGGAATTGTCTTATTACATTAAATGGAAACATGTTTTATATTTGTTTTTGGTTTATTGTTATTTTTGAACACTAAATATGGGAGGAGAGAATGTAGGACACCTAAGTGAATACACCATACTGGACATGGGTCACTTGCCCAGATTTTTCCTATGTTTGGAAATAATCCACAACGTGGGTTTTGGTGGGAGGTCCAGACCATCCTCTAGAACAGATCCTGAAAACATCAGATGTTTGCTTTTACTCAACACCTCTGGAAATTAAGATGCAGTTACCTGACAGGGATTGGCCAATTGGTCATATCTGCCCATGGCTGTGAATCCAATACTTAGACTACAAAGAAACAGGGACAGATAATACTTTCCAACAGTTGGGCTTGGGAGAAGCAGGAAGAATTTCCAACCTCCTTACTTCTCTTGGTTCCTGCTTATTATCTGACCCTGATTCTTTTGTATTTCCACCAGCCATGCCATGCAATATCCTCTCAATCAACCCTATTCCTTCATATAAACAGGAATAGTTTTAGGAATCCTTTCTGCTGTTTAAACCCAACTCTGCAGCTTTTAAAACATACAATGTATACCTTAGAAAAATGATCATAACTGCTACTTACTAATTTGTTGAGATTATCATGTGATAGGAACCAGGTTAAGCATTGTTCGTGAATTATCACATGTAATTGTCACAACAATCCTAGTAAATACTATTATTATCCCCATTTTATAGATGAAGAAACCAACGCTTAGAGAGGCCAAGTAATTTGTCCAAAGCCATGCAGCTGGTTAATACTAGGTTTGTTTGTGCACAAAGCCAGGGGGCCTAGCCACTCGAATGTTCTTCTAGGCTCCTGTATTCTGCTAGAAGAAGTGATGTTGACTTAGTTTAGCTAAAATGAAATTTAATGGCCAGACCAGGGGTGTGCCAGTTAACTAGCTTTCCAGAGAAAAAGAAAGCCCTGATTTATAGTGTCTGCCCATTTCCATGGTGTACATACTCCCACCATGGCTGATTGCAAGCTACCAATGGTTTAACCATCTCTTCTCAAATTTCTAGAATATTTAACTGTTGACACTTGCAAGCCAGGAGGAGCTGGCTCCAGCACACCAGTATACCTATGTCCTGTGTTTCTTTCTGTTTGTTGTTTGCTACCCCAAATACTTTATCTTATACTCTTGGAATCTCACAGTGGGATGAGATCTCAGAGGATGTTTTTTAAAAAATATTTATATATTTTTTTTTATTGGAGTTCAATTTGCCAACATATAGCATAACACCCAGTGCTCATCCCATCAAGTGCCTCCCTCAGTGCCCATCACCCAGTCTCCTCCACCCCCCGCCAACCTCCCTTTCCACCACTCCTTGTTCGTTTCCCAGAGTTAGGAGTCTCTCATGTTCTGTCTCCCTTTCTAATATTTCCCACTCATTTTTTCTCCTTTCCCCTTTATTCCCTTTCACTATTTTTTATAGTCCCCAAATGAATGAGACCATATAATGTTTGTCCTTCTCCGATTGACTTATTTCACTCAGCATAATACCCTCCAGTTCCATCCACGTTGAAGCAAATGGTGGGTATTTGTCGTTTCTAATGGCTGAGGAATATTCCATTGTATACATAGACCACATCTTCTTTATCCATTCATCTTTCAGTGGACACCAAGGCTCCTCCCACAGTTTGGCTATTGTGGACATTGCTGCTATAAACATTGGGGTGCAGGTGTCCCAGCGTTTCATTGCATCTGTATCTTTGGGGTAAATCCCCAGCAGTGCAATTGCTGGGTTGTAGGGCAGGTCTATTTTTAACTCTGAGGAACCTGCACACAGTTTTCCAGAGTGGCTGCACCAGTTCACATTCCCACCAACAGTGCAAGAGGGTTCCCTTTTCTCCGCATCCTCTCCAACATTTGTTGTTTCCTGCCTTGTTAATTTTCCCCATTCTCACTGGTGTGAGGTGGTATCACACTGTGGTTTTGATTTGTATTTCCCTGATGGCCAGTGATGCGGAGCATTTTCTCATGTGCATGTTGGCCATGTCTATGTCTTCCTCTGTGAGATTTCTGTTCATGTCTTTTGCCCATTTCATGATTGGATTGTTTGTCTCTATGCTGTTGAATTTAATAAGTTCTTTATAGATCTTGGATACTAGCCCTTTAGCTGATAGGTCATTTGCAAATATCTTCTCCCATTCTGTAGGTTGTCTTTTAGTTTTGTTGACTGTTTCTTTTGCTGTGCAGGAGCTTTTTATCTTGATGAAGTCCCACTAGTTCATTTTTGCTTTTGTTTCTCTTGCCTTCATGGATGTATCTTGCAAGAAGTTACTGTGGCCAAGTTCAAAAAGGGTGTAGCCTGTGTTCTCCTCTAGGATTTTGATGGAATCTTGTCTCACATTTAGATCTTTCATCCATTTTGAGTTTATCTTTGTGTATGGTGCAAGAGAGTGGTCTAGTTTCATTCTTCTGCATGTGGATGTCCAATTTTCCCAGCACATTTATTGAAGAGACTGTCTTTTTTCCAGTGTATAGTCTTTCCTGCTTTGTCGAATATTAGTTGACCATAAAGTTGAGGGTCCACTTCTGGATTCTCAGAGGATGTTTAGACTCACCACACACCCACAGAAGACCCCTCCAGGCCATCCCTACCTTTGTATCCATCTTCTGCTCAACACTGTAGTGTCTGGGAACTCACCACCTTCCAAGGTTCCTGGTTGTATGTTGAAACAAACACAATTGCTCCAGCAGTAATAGCCTTAGTTTTGTGCAGCAGCTGCTGCACTCCACATTTTAGAGGTAGGCTTTCTCTCTCAACCTAGGAGTGCTTGATTCACACCTCCTGCTGAATATGGCTCTTGTCCGCTTGCCCCAGATCCACTTTCCTGTACCACAGTGGAAGGGGCTTCAGGGGTGGGAGTTGGGCATGCTATGTAGGCTGGATCTACTGGGAGCTGATCACATTTCACAGGTGCTGTTTTCCAACCTCACTTACAGACTCAAGCAAAAAAGGATGTGTGCTTAGCTCCACATGGCCCAAACACACACCCACAGGGTTTATTAAAGATTATATGAACGCCTCTGTCATTCAAGACCAGCACCCAGTGCTGGCGCAGCAAGACTCATGTCCTCAAGTGCCATAAATTTTCTTGTGTCACTCATATCATTTCAGGCCTCAGGGCAACACTTCTACACATCTACTCCCTACATTCTTGAAACCAAAGGTGACCGTATCCACTACTTTGGAGTGAGGAGAGCATTTGAGTGGCAGAAGTGCTTAAGTAAGAGAAAAGGTAAGTTAATTAAGTTGTCAAATCCCTGCTCCCAGAGAACATGAGATTCTTGCATCAATAAGTATCTTTTCCCAGCGGTGCCCAGCATCCCTTGTCTTGTTTCTCTCTGTGCTATAATTCGCCAGCCCAGAAGTACTTGCTGATTAGCACAATATTACCAAGACCAGCACGTGGCTCCTGTTGCTAATGAGAACACAACATGAAACAACCCAAATGCCCTTAAATGTGTATATATCTAAGTGTAGACTCAATATACCTGATGTATTATGCTAATTCTTTACATTGGCAACCAAATGGGCACTGAATGTTAAAATTGCCAACAGTTCCCTTTTTGTACAAACATTTAATAATAAGACATAATTATAGTCTGAAAAAAAATCTAAAATTTTCAGCTTTAAATAGTTTTGACTTAAAATTTGGATCGCCATTAATTATACTTGTATTCTTCTTTGTAATTTTGATAGTAATGGATATTTTATAAGAGAATTACTATTAAAACAGAAAACATAGGCTTTTAAATTCTAACACTTACTTTAAACCACATTTTTTGGGTTTTGTTTTATTTATTTATTTATTTTTATTTAAATTCAATTTGCCAACATATAGTATAACATCCAGTGCTCTAAACCACATTTTGATTAAAACATATATTGAAATTTGTGTATTTTGAATACTACTGCACTTTATTTTTTTAATCTTTTAGGTCAGGGATCCACACCTTACAACCTGCAGGCCAAATCCAGCCCCTTGCCTATTTGTATAAATAAAGTTTCACTAGAACAGAATCCAATTATTCATTTATATTTTGTTCATGGTCCTTTCTTGCTCCAACAGCAGAGTTGAGTAGTTGAGACAGAAACAAATGACCCATATAACCTAAAATATTTATTGTCTGATCCTTTATAGAAAGTTTACCAATTCCTGCTTTCCTGCCAATAGAACACAAATTATGTGAAAATCTTGATAATAACAATAAAGCTAGGGAGTTTGCTGACACAGTCAAGAAAACCAGCTGTTATTGAATAAATAAATAGCTTGCTATGAGTTATACATTCTTACATAGATTACTCCCTCTAACATGGCTGGCCTGTCCACAGTACACCTGGACATGTAAAATCATCACTAAATTCAGCCATCCTTGATATTGAGCCAATTGTAGTCCTATAAAAACAATCACTTCATCCATATATTTTGCCATGATCATGATGAAGGTAAATATGTCAAGATATAAAGATTTAATGTTTCACTAAACAGTTGATGGCTTGATTTATAACTTTTAAATCTTGAGACATGTGGGATGCAGGTGTCTACTTGCCAACTGATCCCAGCCCCCACATATGCTACTGGCAGGTCTGGCACTTTCTATAGTGCCTCACTTCATGAACAGACTCATGAGACAAACGAGATTGGCCCCATTTTACAGATGGGGAAACTCCAACAGTCTGAACAGAGAAGAAATATTGGGAGTGTGATTGAACTCTCATTTTGAAAGGAATGTTCTAGTTGGTATTTGAAGAGGATAAGGGGAGAACAAAGGACTGGGAGGGATTGTGCTGTCCCAAGTAAAAGAAAGGCACCTGGACCAAGTAGCAGCAATGAAGTGGTGGGAGGGGTGGGAGTTTGTTAATGGATCGCCTGTGAGATGTGTGAGACAGTCCAGTCGATGCTGAGGTGGATTTTGCATCTGAGTAATGGACTGAATGGAGATGCCAGTCTCCAAGATGGAGAAGCCCTCGGTCAACCAGCCACATGGATATGTGAACACGGAGTTCAGGGAGAGGCTGCAGTTGGGTCCTCAGCATACAGCACATGTTTAAAACCATTGTTTTCTACCTAGTACGGACACTTTTTACACAGTGAGAAGCACGAACATCGTTTGTGAGTCTTTAAGAAGGAAGAACCAACAAATACTCAAAAGCAAAATTGGAGCAGTGGAGGGAACATCAAGATGAAAGAAAAAAAAAATGAGAGACTAATGACTTTTCAGGCAAAAAGAAAAGAAAAAAAGAAACAAATCACTGCCAAGACACATCCTTCCAAAAATCTTTCCATATTCAAAGCAGAAAGTCAGAGTCCTTGCAAAACAGCCAAATCAGGACAGTTTCAGGTTTCTCCTAACACCACATAATGAAACACCACCATGAAAACAAATGCCATGTGTTTGGCCTGATTTTACTCTGCTGCCCATCAGAAGCAAGGAAGAAGCTGGGCTTTCTTAGATGTATAAGCGAGTTGCAAATATGACACATAAGTGTCCTTCATCGAGGAAGGACTTACAGCTCTACTCTGAACGAATAGCTCTTAAAGATGAGCGTGTTTGTTAGCCCTGGAATGTGACAGCCCCCAAGGCTCTTTGTCATACCTCTGCTTGGCTTCACTGGCTGCCACCGCCCTTGGGCCTCCCTTGCCTCCTCCTCCCAGGACAGCACTTGCTCTTCCTAGAGCTACTGCCTCTAGATTGAGCCTTCTTTTTTATTTTTTAAGATTTTATTTATATATTTTATTCATGAGAGATGCAGAGAGAGAGGCAGAGACATAGGCAGAGGGAGAAACAGGCTTCCCATGGGGAGCCTGATATGAACTTGATCTGGTGACCTGGGGATCATGTCCTGAGCCAAAGGCAGATGCTCAACCACTGAGCCACCCAGGTATCCCCCCCCCCTTTTTTAAAGATTTTATTGCTAATTGAATTTATTTTTTTTATTTTTTATTTTTTATTTTTTTTGCTAATTGAATTTAAATAAAGATGTTAGTTGGGGGAGAAAAAAAGGCTAGGAAGCTTCCCTTATTCTTTATCCTGTTTGTCCTGATCTTCTCATTTCTATTTCCCAGCACCAAGCATCAATATGTTCTTTGTAACTTGACTCTGTGTATCTTATTACATTGAGCTCAGCAATGGGCTCATCCATCAGAGCTAATGCATCCTGTAATTTTTCTAAGATTGAATTGATGAGCAGATAAATGGTATTTCAGCCCCTTCAGGTCTCTGTTTTAACCCTCCCTCTCTCAGTGAGGTCGTCCCTGACCCTTTGTTTCAATTGAAAGCCAGGGCCCAGCACTCCCTGCTTTAGTCTTCTCCATTAGCAACAGTCACCCTCTGCTTCACAATATATTTAGCTTACTTGTGTGCTTATTGTTTGTTCCTGTATTGAGAGGCAGTTTAGTGCAGTGACTAGATCCACACTCTGTCTGGGCAATCCCAGCTCTACTACCCCTAGCTGTGTGATCTTGGGCAAGTTACTTAACCTCTCTGGGCCTCAGATGTCTCATCTGTAAGTCAATACTTCACGGGATGGGTGTGAAGAGTAAATGAGTTTATATGTATAAGACATACAGAAAGGGAATCCCCATCACTTAATCCTTAGACCTCATTCAAGTCTCACCAACAGTACCACTGCTGTCCTTGACAGCCAGAGGATGCGGGCCAGAGTCACATTCAGCATTTTCTTGTCAAGTCTCTCAGTTCTCCTTCAATCAGGACAGTTCCTTGGTCTGTCATTGAATGTCAGGGTTTTAACACATTTTCAAAAAAGATTATAGGTCACTTGTGCTGTAGAATGTTCCTCAGTTTTGGTTTGTCTGACCTTTCCTCTGATTCAATTTGGGTCACACGTCTTTGGCCAAAATATCATAGAAGTGACATTGTCATCTCATTTTATCTTATCAGGTTGCCTACAATTTTGATTTGTCCCATTATTGCCTCCTACTTGCTGTGTGACCTTGGACAAGTTCCTTAACCACTCTGTGCCTTAGTCCCTTGGCCAGTAAATGGCTATAATAGTAGGATTGACCTCATAGCATGGTTGGGGGAATAACAATGAGTTAATCCACATATGGAGTACTTGTAACAGTGTCTATCACTAGATCCAGACTATAAAAATGTTGCCTACTTTTTTTTAAAGGATTTTATTATTTGACAGAGAGAGAGAGCACAAGCAGGGGAAGCAGCAGACAGAGGGAGAGGGAAAAGCAGACACCCCGCTGAGCAGGGAGACCGACTTGGGGCTCAACCCCAGGACCCTGGGATCATGACCTGAGCTGAAGGCAGATGCTTAACCAACAGAGCCACCCAGGGCCCCAGTGTTGCCTATTATTAGGGAAGAAAGAGAGGAGCAAGAGAGCAAAAAGGAAAAAAACGGCACTGCCTGTGTTTATTTCCTGGAGCTGCCGTATCAGCTGATAGCAAACTGTATGGCTTGAAACAACAGAAATATGTTCTCGTGGCTCTGGAGGTCAGATGCCTAAAATCAAGGTGTCCGCAGGGCCTGCCCTCTCCAGAGGGCTCCTGGACAGAATCCTTCCTGGCCTCTTCTGAGCTTCTGGTGGTTCTGACAGTCCTTAGCGTCCTTGGCTTCGAGATGCATCGCTCTAGTCTCTGCTCCATCTGCATCTGGCCTTCTCCTCTGGCTCTCTCTGTTCTTTTCTGTCTCCTAGAAGGGGATTCTCAGAGGGCCTAGGGTCTGCCCTGACCCTCCCTCATTACATCTGCAAAGACTCTAGTTGCAAATAAGATCATATCCTGAGCTTCCAGGAGGACACGACTTTTTGGAGGATGCTATTCAATCCACTGCACTGTCCAAACTTCAGATTCTGGGAAAGTGGGCCCAGCAGTTGGGACAGAAGAGCAGAAGGCGCAGGGGAGGACGGAAAGGCCAGGCCAGGGCATGTGTGTCCCCAGCTGTCTCCCTGTGAGGTCAGCAGAGGCTGTCCTGTCCTTGTCCCAAGGGCCACAGCTCCTGTCAGGAGCCCCTCTCTGTCTCTAAGTGGTTATGGCTCCCTCCTCGGAACCTTCCAGAGCCCTCACTCATGCTAGAGGGTGTGAGCTAACTCTTGGGGTTTCCCTACAGCCTGCCTGCATCTTTATAAATAGTCCCTCTACTAAATTTCTCTTCATTCTGAGCATGCCATCTATTCCTCCAGCCCTGACTGACACACACATGAGTAGTTACAACATCAGGGATCCTCTGGTCAAGAAAAACTGCAGCAAACTGCTGCAGAGGAATTCTGGAACCCCCAGGAGAGCCGGAACAGCTGGCTGTGGATCACAGCAGATCGTCTTTGGCCTCCCCCGGCCGCCACCGCAGCCCAGCAGTGTGGCCCAGGGAAGAGCTCTGGCCTTGGGGCCTGCGTGTGGGTCCTGATGTGTCCCTGCCTGCCTTCATGGTCAGGAGCAAGTTATTCACCACCTCAACTTCCTAATCTGCAGTGTGGATAATCATACTTTCATCCCAAGACTGGAGGACCCTTTAAAGGGATAATATGTCTTGCCTCCCCTGAGACACTCCCCCAGGGACACAGCACTGCTTACCTCCAGCAGCCACACATGTTCTTTGTGAAGGACACCCAGAGCACCCAGGTGGGGCATTGTAGCACCGAGAAAGCACTGTCCTGATTTGCTCAGATAAGTCACACAGCTCTTACTGGGGCTTCTCCGTGTGCTCCAAGGGCATGCACTGGGCTTGCCCATGGCAAGTATCCCATAGGAACTCAATAAATGTGCTCAACACATGACTTAATGGGTAAAAGGGCCCAAAAAAGACATCAGCTTGAATCTGAATCACCATCATTTTGTGCCACCGAGGGTCCTAAATGTCCATCTGGCTTTCCTTTATTCAACAAATACCATCGAGTATTTATATGTCTCACGCCTACATGCCTCAGAGACCACTTAAAAGTCACCCTTGGGGCAGCCCCGGTGGCTCAGCGGTTTAGCACCGCCTTCGGTCCAGGACATGATTCTGGAGACCCAGGATCGAGTCCCACATCAGGCTCCCTGCATGGAGACTTCTTTTCCCTCTGCCTGTGTCTCTGCCTCCCTCTCTCTCTGTGTCTCTCATGAATAAATAAATAAAATCTTAAAAAAAAAAAAGTCACCCTTGCTGCAGCCGATTCCTTGGTCACCAACTGATGCTAGAACACCTGAAGTCCTGTCACACCTGCATGACAATGCTCGTTTACCCTGTTTCCTTCCTCAGAGGGAGCGTCTGTAGTTCAACATTCACAGAGCACCTCCTGAGAGTCAGTCCTGAGCTGGACCCCAGGAATGCAACTGTCACTGGTGGCACCCACCGCCTTGCTCTTGGGCTTGCAAATCCTTTGCCAGGGAAGCACTTTCCCCGTCTTCTGACCCAGGCTCAGCCCTCTTTGTTCCCATCTCAGGTTAAATATCTTTTCAGAGAGGCTTTCTTTGATCACCTTAACTATAATAGCCCTCTTCTTCCTCCCTGTCATTTTTGTCATCTTTGTAGCACCTAGCATCGTCAGAAATTTTCTTATATATGTATTTATTGTTTGGTTCCCTCACAACTCCAACGTCATAGGCTCTGGGAAGACACTTTGTCTATCTTGTTTAATGACTATGTTCACCTAGCATATAGTCAGTGCCCCATAAACATTTGTGGTGTGAATGAATGAATGGATGAATCAACTGGACATGGACCCTGTTCTCAAGGAGAGATCAGAACCTCTACACCCAGGCACGTAAGCACGTCTTCACTTGGTCCCTGCTCTAACTATTTTCTTCACTAACCATCCGCATGTGTCCTCTCAAGGGCTTCCAAGGCAGCTACTGGGGAGGCAGGCAGCTGAGGGGTCTCATGAAGATGGGGTCTCTTGCCTCATTCCTTGCTCAAAACTGGAATAAAAAAATCTACTAGAATCTATTCCAAAACACTCTTGGCAAAGCAGAGAGGATTTTTAGGGCAGTGAAATTATTCTGTATAACACTATATGACACTATAATGCAAGATTCATGTCATTACTTATTTGTCTAAACCAATTGAATGTATAACACCAAAGGTGAACCCTAATGGAAGCTATGCACTTTGGGTCATAATGATGTGTCTCTGTAGGTTCATCGATCATAATAAATGTACCTCTAGTGTGGGGGATACTGATAATGGGAGAGCTGTGCATGTGCGTGGGCTGGAGTTATATGGGAACTCTCTGTACATTCTGCTCAATGTTTCTGTAAACCTGAAACTGCTGTCAAAAATAAAGTTAAAAAAAAAAAAAAAACAACACACCTTAGTGACTCTTGGTCATTGGAGGCTTTGAAAAAAATAATGCAGTGTGTGGTTATATTAGGCCCGTCTTAAGACAATCCCATTAGGAACTTTTAAGTAAATATCATGTTCACATGAGATTTTCTTAATTTGATCCCCAAATGATTGCCTAAATTGGTTGAAATCTATAGGCCTTAAATTAAAAGAAGGATGATGTCATTGGGTTATAATGTAGTCGTTTGAATTTTGGTAGAAAAGCAATGATTGAAAAGATATGAAACATGATTGGCTTTTAGCACATGATGTGAAGGGAATAGTGGGTTAGTGACACTGGAGTGGCCAGCCCCTAAGTGCCTGGCAGCTGCAGATAAGACCCATCAATATGTTCAACAGGCCCCCACAAAGTAGAGGACCCACGATGACTCTTTTTCTGATACAGTTGAGGTAGTGACACAGTCCACATCATTGCTGGCAAGTCAGCCTGAATCCTGTAGGATGAATTGTACCTTTTCCCCAGAATGAGGCTGAGCCAGCTCCTCAGGGACCCTCACACTGCTGGGTCAAGGCCCACCATCAAGGAGAGTCACAATGGGTCCGGGATGTTGAGAGCTATAGCCCTTTACTCGTGACCCTCGTGGCTGGGGGGTGGCTGGGAGGTGTCAATAAAGCTCACTTTCCTTTTAGGCATCCCTGTCAAGCCTTTTTTTGGGAGAAAAGACCCAATCTTTAGAGAGAATCTTCTCTCATTTCCATCTTTGAAAATAGGAACTTACTCTTTACACAGATGACATCATGTAAATCTATACTCAGAATCCTTAAAGAAAAACAAAGTAGCTGATTTGTAACATCAAAATACAGAGAACACGTTCCCAGTTTGGGCCCTAAATGAATCAGGCTAATTCTGCATTCCTACCTTTTATCCCTGACTCCCTGGCCTTCTCCCATCTTCCCATCAACCTCCCCCTTCCCAGCTACCCTCAACCTCCTTCCCCATCTTCTCCCCATTGTCACAGATTCAGCAGGGAGACAGTGGCAGAGAGAAAAACTCTGCAGGTGGTAGGGTCTTTTATTGTCTTCTTTCTCTTATTCACATTTTGCTTTTTAGTTTTAATGTATTTTGTGAGAAAACATGAATATTCTAATGGGGAAGAAAGATATTATTTGTATTTCTTAGAATTAGAGTCTAATAAAATAAGCAAAAGGTAATTCTCTAAAATGACTCCCAAGGTGAACACTCCCCCATCTCAAGCCTTGCTAACTGCTTCATAGATGTGATCACTTACACAAGCTCTTGCCTCGGTGTTGGAAGTTGACCTATGGGAAGGGTTTTGTGATCAAACTGCAGATGACAGGCAATGAAGCCCAGCTTCCATGCATGGAGGAGGAGCTGAAGGGGAATTTTAACCCATTGGTTGGTCCTCTTATGTGTGGACAAAGCCCAGAACTGTTTCATAATTAATCATCAGATTTGTCAGGCAGGAAATCTGGGGTTCCTATTTCAATGGCAAGGGCAAAACCATCACCTGCTTTTAAACAAATCACTGTAGGGCACCTGGCACAGTTGATTAAGAATCTCTTGGTTTCAGCTCAAGTCATGATCTCAGGGGCATGAGATGGAGCCTTGAGTCAGGCTTGGGGCTCAGCTTGGAGTCTGCTTGAGACTTTATCTCCCTCCCCCCACCTGCTTCCCCACTCTCCCACCCCCTGCTCCCACTCACACTTACATGCTCTCTCTCTAAAGTAAATAAGTCTTTAAACAGATCAGTGCAAAGAAACAGAGTTCTGTGTGTGTTCCATTTTCTCTTTCTGAGCACCAAGAGGGGTGTGTGTGTGTGTGTGTGTGTGTGTGTGTGTTTGAGTGTTTCCCATAGTAGGGGACATATGCCCACAAGATATTGATGGTCCTGAGATTATTTTAGGTGGGATTAAATGTTATTAAAATTTATAATAAAATTATCATAACTCTCTGTCTCCCATGATCCTTGTGATTACACCAAAGGGAAAGTTTCGTTTTGATGCTACTGTATCTTTAATGTCCAAGCATTAGCTAATCTCATTTTCTAACAAAGAAAAGGAGGCTTCAGGCTCAGAGCTTGACTCAGGGAACAGAATATAGCTACAATTTAATAATATTTTTTATTTTTAGATACCTTCTTTTTATAACGTGGTTCTTCATTTTCAAGAATGGCATAAAACTTCCTTCTAAGATACATAAAGTGAAATGAAAAAGTTTATACGAAATGAATAGAAAAAAATGGTTCTTGGACAAGGCAAAAAAATAGGCATATTATTTAATGTACACATAGTTCTCACCATGTGCCAAGTACTATTCTGAATTCTTCACAAACATTAACTCATCTATCCTAGGGATGAGCCTGATGGATGATGAACCTTACACAAGGTCCCAGAGCTAGTGGCTGGAGGGCCTGCGGCCAGCACTCCCAGGGCGGGGAGTTGGGGGTGGGGTGGGACAGTGGCTGTCTGAGGTGCTGTGAGGTGCTGGGTCAAGGCTTGGGTTATCGTGATAAGATCCAGATCTCCATCACTACCCTCCATTTAACTTTCTCACATCTGAAAACAGATCCAGGCCTCTCCATATGACTTTGATGTTATGAATTCTAGCTTCTGCAGGGCCATTAAAGGGTTAAAAGACACATTTGGGGGAAAAAAGCTTCCAGTGAGTCCCCTAAGTTCCCTAATGTAATTCTCAGTGCTCTTGCTGCCTCTTCCCTTTCCTGTGCTGGAACAGACCATGTGGCTGTGCCCCCACACCCCCAGCTGTTTTTAATTCTCTCCAGGACTTGCTCTCCCTGGGAGAGTGAACAAGATGGCTCAACAATTTTAAGCCTGATTTCTTAAAGGACTCCCTCCATTTTATTAAAAATGATAACAATAAAAATACATAAAACAACTCGAGCTTTACATTCTTCATGATACAAAAAGATTTCTGTAGAGCTCTCTCTCTCTTACTTTCTCTTGTCTTCTATTGGACTCCCCGACCCAGCTAGAATATAAGACACAACCAAAAAAAAAAAAAAAAAGAGGAAAAACAATGTCTCTGCCTAGATGAATCTGCTTAAGCAAAGAACCAAAATAATTTGTCAACTTCTACTATATCTGGTAATCCTTTTTCATAACGTAAAAGCTTTGTTAAGAAAGAATCAGTCTCATTGGAGATAATAATTTCATTTTCTTTGCAGGGGCAAGTAGAGAAAACAAATCAAAGGAAGCTTATTTCACATGTGTATTCTAGGGGATTATTTGCATAATATGTGAAGGAGTTTCCTGTCATTGGAGAAATCTTATGAAAATGCTAATTCAAATCCTGAGAGATGCTAAGTTCAAACAAAATGAGGCTGCCAGTGAGGCTACTCACAGAACAGGTCCAGAAACTGCCTATCAGAGCAGCAGAATGGCAACGGCCCTCATCATGCCTGCCATTCTAAAGTGCTTCGCCATTTCCCCACACTTCATTTGATGCCAAGCACATTCATCTGCTGGTAGCTGAGCTCCCAAGTGTCCTTCTGAACTCCACCTGAGCCCAGAGAACTCAGGTGTGTGAGCCCAGAACCTCTGCTATTTTGTGCAGAGAAACAGCATCAATCAGAGAAAATTGTACTGCTATTTTGGGAACAGACAGGAAATGGGATGTGAAAAAATATGCTAAATAGACAAGGGTTGGATAAAACCATGGCTCTGAACAAAAAGAAGGCTAGCAGTTCTAGACAAGTCCAATAAAATATTAAAAAATAAGTGATTAAAAAATAAAAGCATGACTCAGGTGGATGTTGTCAAGTGCTTTTAAATTATATAATTTTGTCCTATCAGTAACCACCCAACATGGGGCTCAAACTTGCAACCCTGAGATCGAGAGTCACATGTTCCACCGACTGAGCCAGACTATCAGTAACCATTTCTATATGCCAAGTGTTGTGGTTGGCACCAGGGCTCTGAGGAGGAGAAGGAAGACCTGGTCCACATCTAAGAAAGTCTTACAGACCAGCGTGGGGTGAGGGCTGGGACAGAGAGACCCACAAGCAACTATAAAGCTTTATGTGTGGGGAGCTGGGGAACACAGAGGAGGGAACAGCCAGTTCATCTTGGAGGCCTAAAGGACATGGAGTCTGGTAAGACTTTCCTTAGGAAGTGACATATAATCTGAGACTTGAAGGATACCCAGAAATTTTGTCTATGCAAATATTAACAGAGACTCTTCTAGATCCTAAAGCTATATTAGTGAAAAAAATAAAATAAAATCCCTGCCCTCATGGAGCTTATATTCTAGTTTGGGGAAAGATATCAAAAACACATACCTATATCATATGCCAGATGCTGATAAGCAGAGTAAAGGGACTAGAGAGTGATGGAGTGACAGTGTAGAAGCGGTCGTTATTTTCTATAAGGTCCTTAAGGAAAGGCTCTCTGAAAGAATGACATTTGAATAAACTTGAGGAAGGAAAGAAACAAGCCATATAGCTATCTAGGAAATAGGGACAAAGATATTCCAGGCAGAGGAATCAGCAAGCGCAAAGGCCCTGAGGTAGGCACTTACTTGGTATGTTCAATAAACAGCAAGGGGGGTAATGTAGCTAAAATGTTGAGAGAGTGGTAAGGGTAGCATGACACGGAGTCAGAAAGCTGATGAGGCCCAGACTGAGGAGGGCCTTGTAGACCACTGAACAGATTTTGGTCTTTACTCTGAGTGAAATAGAGCCACCAGAGGGCTTTGAGCAGAGTGATGTGATTTGACCTACATTTTTCAGAGATCACTCTAGATTCTGAATGGAGAATAGACTGTAGAGGAGAAAGCATAAGGACAGCCATGAAATCCATTAATATAGACAAAAGACAAGAGTGGCTTAGGCCAGTATGGTAATGACAGAGGTGGTGAACATGGATGGTTAGCTTCCGGATATATCTGGAAGGAAGAGCCTGCAGGGTATGCTCATAGATTGGATATGATATGCAAGAAAGATGGAAAGTCACCAGTAACCATGGCTGGAACTTGGCCAGGTAAATGCAATAAAAGGAAGTAAGAGTAAAAGAACCAAGGGTGTGTGCAAGGTAGCAATTATAAGATGGTCTCTACAGAACTGAAACTGATAGAAAGGAAAGTGATAATATGAGGGGCAAGAGGAAGAGTGAAAAAGACAATCAGGCCAAGGCATTGTAGGTCCCAGTGGCTTGAATAATTCAGGGCATTTGAGGACAAAAGTATAAAGATCAGAGATGGTGGTCTGAATGGAATGAGACACAGGGGACGCAAGTACAGATGTTGATGAGTTCAGGGTATGGCCTTGGGAATGGGAAGCTGACATAGAGTAGAGGGCAAGGTCACTGGATGAGATAAAGGTGAGAGGCTGAGAGCTCAGGATGCTGCAGAGCCGTCCATGCAGACATGGGAATCAGCAGGAATTAGGAGGAGTGGGGTTGGAGAGAATGGTGGTGAGCCAGGATCTAACTCTTCAAGAATGAAGACCGATGTCCCGGAGTTAAGGGGGTGGATTGCAAATTATATCAACAAAGATTGCTAGCAGGTACTTCAAATCTGATGACATAAGGTTCAAGCTGGAAGATTTCAGGAAGGAGAGAGAAACAGTGGTATAGAACATTGGTGAGAAGGAAGGAGAATATCGCATTTCAAAGCCCAGTGCTATGGAAGATACTAAGAGTAATAAAAATTTGTCACTGTCATTCATAGCAGAGAGAGTGGACCTTAATATATGCAAGTATTAAATAATCATTTAAGAGTTGGAGGATCCCAGGATGGAATGCAGAACATGACAAAATAATCCAACTGTAGTAAAATGTATGGCTCCACCTCACTGAAGGGGTCGGGGTAAAGGTGCTGGCCTAAGTGACTTTGGAAATGAATAGAGTCTGTAAGACTGAAGGCAAAAGCAGCTACATGCGCAGTGTACTTTCATGGATGATGTCGTTCCTCACAGGGTATGCATTGGTGGTTTTAAAACCACTATACAGGGGATCCCTGGGGGGCTCAGTGGTTGAGCATTGGCCTTGGGCCCAGGGCATGATCCTGGGGTCCCGGAATCGAGTCCCACATCGGGCTCCCTGCATGCAGCCTGCTTCTCCCTCTGCCTGTGTCTCTGCCTCTCTCTCTGTCTCTGTGTCTCTCATGAATAAATAAATAAAATCTTAAATAAATGAATAAAAAAATAAAACCACTATACATGCATATGAGAAGTTAGCAATTAAGGAAATGGATGGTTGGTGGTAGGAGCTATTTTCTCACTTTTGGAGTAAACTTTGGTCGTTGGAAACTGTCCCACTTAGACCCTTTTTCCTATTGACATACCATTCAATATTGTGAGTATGTTTTTCTTTCGGAGCACCTCCTAACTTCCTGGCACTACAGAGCGTTCCAGATTAATCTTATACCCTTTCTGCACCAGTCCTGGTATCTGCCATCTGCCCAAAGATCCCCGGCTCCCCTTTTTGGAAGAGATGTGCTTGTTCCTATTGGGGTGTTATTGTTTCTAACAAATCCTTCTTGCTGACAGAATATATTATGGATACCAACCCATGCATACACATATTTTAAAATATTTCTGTATGGATCCATCTGTGTCTACATTAAGCTAAACCTGAGTTCATTCTGATTCCAGCTCTAATCCATTACCACATGAGCAACTAGCACAGCCAAGAGGAGATTAAGGAGCCATGACAACTAAATGTAATGTGGTATCCTGGATGGGATCCTGAGAAGGAAGAAAGACACTAGCAAAAACCTAAGGAAATCTGAATAAAGTATGGACTTCTCTGGAGAATGATTATCAATATTAGTTCACTGATTGTGACAAGTGTAACATACTACAGTAAGATGCTAATTAGAGATTTTGGATATGGGAATTATAGGAACTCTGTACTATCTTTGCAAGTTTTCTTTAAATCTAAAACTATTCTACAATTTAAAAGTTTAAAAACTAAAAAAAATATTCCATTTCACAAAGCATAAATGATAGGGTCATTTCCCTGCTTGGTATCCTTCGGTGCCTCTCCATACCTGCTGGGTAGGATGAATTCCTTACATGGTGTAAAAGGTGCCTTCCGATAAGATTGCTCTGTATGTACCTCAACATCTCTTGTCTCTCAGTAGTCCCCATGTAAATCCCATGCACCAGCCATATCTACCTTCATGGGGCTCCCCATGTGGGCTGTACCTGTTCACACTTGCACGTTGTTGGACACAATGTTCTCTTTGCATAGAACTCATTTCCCTGTTTGTCTAGCAAAGATCCACAACATCCTGAGAAGAGCTCCTATTGCCTAGCTCTCATGCCATTTTCAGGGGCAATGAAGACATGACTTGAGGGCTTTGTGTAATCCTGAGAAAAAAATCCCTCCCCTTTTCCTCCTTTAACACATATAACCTTAGAACTATTAACTGTCTTGAAGATGGTCAAGATCTGTTGTGTCCATCTCCCTGGCTCTATTGGCCACTTCTGGCAAACCGAGACACCCATATCTTTCTTCCTCCCTGGGACTCTCATCTCCTATGGCTCTACACTTCATCTAGTTTGACATTTGACATCCTTAATTGCTTAATTCTCATATGCATGTATAGTGGTTTTAAAACCACCAATGCATACCCTGTGAGGAACGACATTATCCATGAAAGTACACTGCGCATGTAGCTGCTTTTGCCTTCAGTCTTACAGACTCTACTCATTTCCAAAGTCGCTTAGGCCAGCCCCTTTACCCCGACCCCTTCAGTGAGGTGGAGCCATACATTTTACTACAGTTGGATTATTTTGTCACGTTCCGCATTCCATCCTGGGATCCTCCAACTCTTAAATAATTGTTTAATACTTGCATATATTAAGGTCCACTCTTTCTGCTATGAATTTTTATGGGTTTTGACAAATATGCACTATCATGTATTCATCGTTGAAGTACTATACACAATAGTTTCACCACTCTAAAATAATTCCTATGTCTCATCTAGTTTTTTTTTTTAATTTTTTAATTTATGATAGTCACACACACAGAGAGAGAGAGAGAGAGGCAGAGACATAGGCAGAGGGAGAAGCAGGCTCCATGCACCGAGAGCCCGACGTGGGATTCGATCCCGGATCTCCAGGATCGCGCCCTGGGCCAAAGGCAGGCACCAAACCGCTGCGCCACCCAGGGATCCCTGTCTCATCTAGTTAATGCTACCCCACTCAAAGCCCTTGCAGCCCTGAATGGTTTATTACCTCTAAGGTTTTGCTTTGTCCAGATTGTCACATCAATGGAATAATAGTGTGTATTATTATTATTATTATTATTATTATTATTATTATTTTACTTAGAAAAATGTTATTTGAGGTGTATCCATGTCTTTGCATGGCTTAATAGCTCATCTTTTGCTATTGCTGAATAATATTATTTGGATGTAGTACACTTTATCCATTCACCTATTTAAGGACACGTTGAATACTTAAAGTTTTTGATAACTTAGTAAAACTTCTATAAACATTCAGGTGCTGGTCTTTGTGTGCACATCCGTTTTCAAATCTGTTGAGTAAATACCTAGAAGCATGATTGCTAGATGACCTATGTCGATGATATTTAGTTTTGTGAGAAATTGCCAAACTGTCTCCCAAAATGACCGTACCATCTTGCATTCCCACCAGTAATGAATGAGAGTTCCTACTGCTCCACATCTTTCTCAGCAATTGGTTTTGTCAGTTTTTCAGATTTTAGCCGTTCTAATAGGTACCTACTGGAATCTCATTTTTGTTTTACTTTGCATTTCACTAATGAAAAATGACTTTGAGCATCTTTTCTTTTGCTTGCCTGCCATCTATGTATCTCCTTCAGTGAGGGTCTGTGCAGACGTTTTGCCTATTTTTTAAATTGGGTTGTTTGTTTTCTAATTGTTGAGGTTTTTTTTTTTTAAGATTTTATTTATTTACTCACGAGAGACACACAGAGAGAGGCAGAGACACAGGCAGAGGGAGAAACAGGCTCCATGCAGGGAGCCCGATGCGGGACCTGATCCTGGGTCCCCAGGATCACGCTCTGGGCCGAAGGCAGCACTAAACTGCTGGGCTACCCGGGCTGCCTAGAGTTTTAAAAGTTCTTTGTATAATTTGAATGCAAGGCTTTTATCGGGTATGTGTTCCACAAATATTTTTCGCAGTCCATGGCTTGTATTTTTATTCTCTTAACAATGTCTTTCCCAGAAGTTTTTAACTTTACTCAAGTTCAACCTATCAATTTTTCTTTCACAGATCACACTTTTGTTGTGCCCAAAAGCTTACCACCAAAGGCAAAGTCATATAGATTTTCTTCTATATTTTCTTCTAGAAGTTTTGCATATTACATGAAGTAAAGTTATCCAAACTGTATATGTTTATTTCTTTTCCTTGTATTCCACTAGCTATGAGTTCCACTAGGATGTTGAATAAGAATGGGGAGAGAGGACATTCCTTGCATCACTGCCAATCTTCGAGGGAACATCTAGTCTCATCACTATGATTTTAGGCGTAGGGTTTTGTAGATGTTCTCTTAGTTCTTGTCATGAGCAGATGTTGAATTTTGTCAAATTCATCAAGTTTTCTGCATCAGTTTGATATGATCATATGATTTTTCTTCTTTTAGCCTCTTGATGTGGTAGGTTACATTGATGTTGGATTCGTGAGCCAGTTTTGCATACGTGGAATAAATGCTGTTTGGTGGTTGTTATTTAGTTTTTTGTATACATTGTTAGAAGCAGATATGATCGATATGGATAATGATCATCATGGCATCAGTGTTCAAGACAGACTGACAAGACCCATCTGGTCAGGCTAGAGACCAGATGATTACTTGGAAAACTACTGGAATAATTTGGTTAAGAAATAGAAAGAAATCAAATTCCCTAATGGTATGAGAATTGAAAGAATGAAGAGCTGGACTTAAGTGGTATTTAGAAGGTAGAATTGGCAAGATTTGGTAATATATGGGATATGTGAGAAGAAATAGAGAGAGGAGAGTAAGTTGACTTCCAGATCTGAATCTCGAGCTTGAGCAAATGGGTAGTGCCATTTACCAAATCACATTAACACAGTATGAAATGGATCTGACAGGAAAGGGGTAGAAATGCTGACCCTACCTTCGGGCATGTTACCTGTGGAGATGATGACAGGACATCCAGATGGAGATGGCCAGCCAGCATTTGGATCTATAGATTCAGAGCACAGGAGATGGGATGTGTTCAAGATACAGATTTGGAAGTCACCTGTGCAAGATAATGGTGGAAACCATGGGGGTGTATAAGGAGACAGGGAGATCATATATGGGCAGTTATTAAGAATTCTCAAAATGTCCAACTATATAATGACATGTGAAAGTAAAAAGTTAATTCTTGCAAAGATGAAAAGAAATTAGTCCAATTCTTTGTCTTTTCTACCCTCAGACTGTATCCACTTCATTTCCTTATCCAACAGCAACTTCCTTCAATATTTCTTTGGGGAAAATGTTCCTGCCCATGACTTTTTTTTTTTTTTTTTTACATTTTATTTATTTATTCATGAGGGAGGCAGAGACATAGGCAGAGGGGGAGGCAGGCTCCCTGTGAGGAGCCTGATGTGGGGTTTGATCCCTGGGCCCTGGGATCACGACCTGAGCCAAGGGCAGATGCTCAACCGCTGAGCCACCGAGGTGCCCCCACCTACCCCGGTGCTCTATCTTAATCACCTTAAACAATCATTCCATCTCACCTGTCAGCAATCCCAAATTTAGCCACAAACTGGATGCAGTTGTAGCTGCAAGTTACAACCCACCACTCTCCCTCCATGGCTGAATTTGAACTTTTTATGAATCTCTCTGTGGAGCTCTACTCTTTATATTATGCTTCTCTTGAAATGTCTGGCAACTCTTGGTGACTTCCTGCCTTGTTGAAGCATTTGCTCAGAATTGGTTTTGCAGCTAGGGTGAAAGAGAGAGGAATTATTTTACCAATGTCCTGAAATTAAGCAGACATTGACTCCTCCTGGAATATAAAGATGAATGTCAAATTCAAGTCACCAGACTTTTATTTATTGTTCATACAAACACACCAACAGGCCTACAGGGAGGTATGCTAGGGGAAAGAAGCAATGGGGTCACTTAAGGTCACCTCACAAAATGTACAGGCAGCAGAGATCATTTTTCTGGGAGTGGAAAATATGCTGTACCTAGAGTATATTTTATTATATAAAGAAATGAAACTTTGGTGATGACAAATAAAATTATCGGGAAAAAATGGTAGAGGGAGATGAAATAGCTCTCTTGAACCAGCATCTCATATATCAACAGCCTAGAAAAGATGCTAAGAATTTTTTTTCATTTTCATTACTCTCATTCTTTGATTCCTTCCACAAAACTCAAATCACTAAATCAAAACTTCTTACCATACTTGGGATTCTTAAGTGTCAGGATTTTAAATAAGGCAGGAAAGCTCACCAAATCCTCTTAATCAATCCAAATAGTATGTTTTCCTTTTAAGAATTCTTATTAAGTCACCATCCATATATTTTCCCTTTGTACCAGCACTTTATTCCCTCCCAATAAACAAGGAGAGAGGGAGAGGGGAGGAAAGAGGAGGTACATACAGAACTCACAAATATGTTGAGGGAAACAAGCCAGACACACAAAAAGTGCATCCTGTATGTTTCCATATATAGAGAGCACAAAAGTTGGCATTAAAGAATCTATGCTGTTAGAATTTAGAGTATTTACCCTTTTAGGGGGGAATGTGACTGGTAGGAACAAGAGGGGGTTTGGGGGGTTCTGTTGATGTTTCAGATACTGATCTGGATGCGGATTATGAGGGTCGGTCCAGTTGGTATAATTTCATTCACCCGCACACTTACAATATGTCAAGTTTTCTAAGAATACATTATACCTCATTAAAACAATTTTTCAGAAGGGAAATACCATTAATCTTCATGAGAACCACTACATGCAGATATTGTGGGAAATATTAACACCCAACATTCAGAAGCAGTCCCCTGAGCTCTTTGCTCAGTTAAAAATTAACTCATTTTTATTCCCCAAAAAACTAGTCTATGAGGCAAGTACTAAGGTTGTCCCCATTTTGCAGATGAAGAAAATGAAGCTTAGTAAGTCATCTGCCCAGCGTCACCCAGATAGAACATACGGGAGTCGGGGTCTGAACTCAGGACGTCCAGCTCCAGAGCGTGCAGTTTTAACCATCACATCTTGTGTCGGAGGAGTGCAGATGCTGGATCCAGAGTGAGGACCTGAATTGCTGTCGCAGGTCACACTGTGACCACAGACAGGCATCTTTCCACCTTAGGCTTTACCTCCCCTGTAAAATGAACAGGTTGAGCTAGTTGTTTTCTGCCCAGGACCACATTCCCAGCCCCTAGTCACCACCAGTAGTGACTGCCACTGATTGTCACCATTAAGACAGCACCACACATTTCCAGTTGGGTGGTCCCTTAAAAGGGTGGCACAGCCCTGGTTGAAAACAAGGCTACATGACCTCTATGATCCCTTCCAGAGCTAGCATTCTCCTGCGAGCTCTGAAGGTCTATTGTGGAAATCTCCCGTGGCAGAGATGGGTCAGCTGTTTCTCGGCCTATCTCCCTCATTCCCTGGAGGTGCACTGGTTTGGTTGTATTTCCCATCCTCCCTTGCAGTTGCTTGTGAGCGTGTAACTGAATCGTAGGCGAAGTACACGAAGAGAAGTGATCGACGCCAGCACCTGTGCTTGCACCATTCACTCTTGTTCCTCTGCTTTCTCTTCCCTCATCTGGCAGCAGGTTGAAGGTGGCTCAGTGCCCATCACGCTGGGACCCAACCTCACTCCACTGGTGACTGAACTGTAAGTCAGCAAGAAAGAAGCACCTGGCGTGTTTGCCACTGAGATCCCAGGGTGGATCAGCTGTGTCACAGCAGCTAGCACTGCCCTCACTAACACAGCAAATGAAGTGCAGGCAGTGGGACCACAGTCATGGGATTCACTGCTCTTATCACCATCCTCAAGCTCCTGGCTCTACAGGACAGGGGAAGATTAAGTCACCGTGTTAGCTAGTTGTCAACCCCTTGCAGACCTGGAGGGAAGTTCTGCAGGGGCCGTGTATGGTCTGAATCAGCATCCAACATATGCTGCTGTTTCCGCCTTAGCGAAGATCCATGGGTACAGGCACCAAGGGACAGAAATGAGAGTGGCACCCCTCATGATTGGCCACTAGCAAAACTTTTGCTTCCTGTCCCAAGCAACAATATATAAATCAGTCTAACAGATACATCAATGAGCAAAAGAAGCCGAGACGCAAAACAGTGCCAACTGTATGCTTCCATATCTATGAAGTTCAAAAGTAAGGTGATAGAGGTCAGCGTAGTAGTTAACATCTGGAGGGGCATGAGTTAGGAAGGAGCACAAGAGAGTTTCCTGGGGTGCTGGAAATGTTCCTTTCAGGTATCTGTAAGTGCATGTGCGCGCGCACACACACACACACACACACACACACACACACACTGCATCTGAGTCCTCCAATTTCATGACAAGGTCAGATAGAGGGAAGGCTTGAGAGGCAGTTCCATAAACACAGCCCCGCAGGAACAGAGATGTAAGGGCGGACAACAGAGACTGAGTGACCAGCCTGGATCCTTCTAGTCTGTCTTCCCTGTAACTTCTCATGAGAAACACTTTTTATTTTGATCCCAAGAGAAACTTAATTAATTTCACCAATTTACTCAACCTTTGAGAGGGACTAAGTGGCACAAGTGTAGCTACCTGCCCAGGCTCCCCAGTTCCGCAGACCCCAGTCTCTTCCGAGAGTCCCACGGGTTATCCTGCTTGTATTCAAACCAGAGAATCATGCTGGCAGCCTGCTGGGGGCTCTGATGGCGCTGTGAGTGATTCATGGCCCTGCAGGGACACGAGGTCTGCAAATCTGATGACTCCTCAGTCACTGGAGAGAAATGATGCATGACAGAAAGGCTGAAACTTCTTGGATCTTTTTTGTTCCTAAAAGGGAATATTTTGGCAGGTGACTGCCGCTGCAGGGTGATACGAACAGGATGCTGAGCCGAGCCTCTTTGGCAGGACTCACGGGCGGTGACAGTCTGCTTACCCCCCATGCATCAGGAGCTCTCACTTCACCTCATTTAATGCTTGTGTCAGTCTGTGAGGTAAGTCTTAGCCGTCCTCATTGTCGTGATAAGGAAAGTGGAGTTCAGAATGATTGTGCAGCCTGTCCAAGGTCACTTGGCCAGTATTCTTGAAGCCAATGTCCTGCTTTGTTTTTAGAAAGTATGGCTTTGGGGATCCCTGGGTGGCTCAGTGGCTTAGCACCTACCTTTGGCCCAGGGCGTGATCCTGGAGTCCTGGGGTCGAGTC
The DNA here is from genome assembly GCF_053574225.1 of Canis aureus. Classification (NCBI taxonomy): domain Eukaryota; kingdom Metazoa; phylum Chordata; class Mammalia; order Carnivora; family Canidae; genus Canis; species Canis aureus. Next base: position 25,181,277 of record NC_135624.1, on the reverse strand, counting down.
CCACATCGGGCTCCCTGCATGGAGCCTGCTTCTCCCTCTGCCTGTGTCTCTGCCTCTCTCTCTCTCTCTCTCTCTCTCCAAGGCATCTTCATGTGGACCTTTCCATTTACACTCTTTAAATCTTTAATGAATGCATCATGGTGAGGAAGAGGATAAGGAAGCCCGGGTTCAGACAAGGGGCAGAGTTTGTCTGAGGCCACGGTGTAGGGGAACGGTTGACCGGGTATCACAGAGAGAGCACAGGGGCTGCCAAGACGAGAGCCAGCTTGCAACACAGCCTCGTACACGCTCCTCTCAGGCGGCTCTCGGCCAAGGGGTCTCCATGCAAGGGCCAAACAAAAATCACAGCTCACTGTCCCCAGCAACAGACCTGGTGTCGTGAGTCCCACCGATATCCCCTCAGCCCACAGGGAGGGTCATCTGTGGCCTCAGCTCCTGGCTTCAGCTCCTGTGCATGTTGCTGCCTTCCTGCCCCATGTACAGGTGTCTCTCTGCCTCAAAGTGTCTCTCTGACCTGGGGAGTATGCTCAGGCCCCCGGTAGGGCAGGTCAAAGGTGCCAGGGAGTTAACAGCCATGGAAGCAACCCCCAGCCAGTGAGGGATGGGGTCAGAGAAGCAATCCCCAGAGTCCCTCACCCACAGGGAATGTTGCTCAGTCTCCCAAAGGGTCCCCTTCAGAATGGAGCCCTGATGGTCCACAGCCTTAACCCTCTCATTGGCCTACCCCTTAATGGCTTTGATCCCTTCCTTGCCCCCACCCTCAATGTGATTCCAGGGTTCAGCTCTCATATAAGCTATTTGCACCAAAATCTGTCTCATTCTGATGTAACTCCCAAAACATACCTTTAATTTGTGCCCCCCCCCCAAAAAAACAAGACATCAGAGATGTCTCTACTACTTCACTTCACACAAATATACAAGTTCAAATACAAAAGGAAGGGCAGCCCTCAATGCTGAGCCCCGGGGCCACTGGGCGCCACTGGGAGAGCCTATGGGTGTGAACCTGGGGTTACAGGGGTGTGGAGTGCAGGTTCAAGTCTCTTTTCTCCAGCATTTTCAAACATTGTTCATGACCTGCTCAAATCCCTTTAAACTCCTCTAAGGCTCTCTTTGGGGGGAAAGCAGTACTAGGAACTGTCCAAGCAGCGAGCATAATGTGCACCATTTATTGCTTTCTGGGCAAGCACACTGTCATGGCTCTCAGCCCCCCCCCCCCCCCCCCCCCCCCCCCCCGCCCAGCAGAGGATCTCTGGTCCAGTGGAACAGAGGATCTTACTAGCCTTGAGGGCCTTCGAGAAACCCTCTGCTTCCTCCTCCACAAAACCAACTGGCCTCATGTACGGAACCAGCCATTGATTGTGTGCAGACCAGGCCCACCTGGGTCAGCTGCATTGCCCACCGTACAGAGCGACTGAGAAAATGTGACACACACGCCACCTCGGTCTCCCTTTCTATTCCTCAAGATCCCATCTTTGCACTTACCATTCTGTCCACCTGGAAGGCTTTTCCTCTAGCCTTTTGCATCGTTGGTCCAATCCATCCTTTCGTATCTCAGCTCCATGTCAACTCTCCAGAGAGGTCTTGGCTAAAGAGCCCATGTGAGGTGTTCCAGCCACCTGCCACTCTAATACCGCCCCGTTAACATTCTTCACGAGCACTCAACCAGCCAAGGTGTCCTGTTGTTTCCTTTCTTCTTTTATTGTATGTCCCCAGCCCAACCTCCTGGTTAAGAATGGAAACAGCGTCAGAGAAGGGAGCTTGCGTGTTTTATTATCTGGCTTGGTGACGGAATTCATGGTCTCCAAGAAAGACCCCCTGTCCCTGGTGTCACATATATTCTCTTAATTCTTTGATCAAACCCTTATTTAGGTGCTGCTGTGAAAGGGTTTTGTAGATGTACTTAAGGTAAAGTAAGGAGAATATGCGGGTGGGCCTGACCTAAACACATGAGACCTTAAATCTGAGTCTAGAGATCAGATACAGAGAAGTCAGGGAGAGTCACAGTGTGAGGATGCAACACGAGGAAGGTTCCCCATGGCTTTGGAGATAGAGGGGGACATGTGTCAGGGAATGCAGCAGCCTTTAGGAGCGAAAAGAGCTCCCAGCAAGACAGTCAACAAGGAAACCAGGACTGCAAGGCTCTCAATTTTGAATTCTGATTTCTGCCACAACCCCATGAGCTCTGGAGGAGAAGCAGCCTTCTAGAAACCTTGATTCTAGCCTTATGGGACTCTGAGAAGAGAACCCAGCTATGCCGTGCACGGATTTCAGACCCACAGAAACTGGATGTCATTTTACGCCACTAAATGTGTAGTAATTTATTACGCAGCAATAGAAACCCAACACACATGGAACGTTTTATTCAACGCAAAAATTGACCCAAGTGTCAGCTTTTCAGACTCAGTAACATACCCCTGCCATGGCCACCAGGTTGACTATTACATTATTGTCTCTGAACCCCCAAGTCCCCTTCTGTGCCCCTCTGTGATCCTGGGCAGGACCTGATGCTCCTGCTTGGCCGTGGTGGGGAGAAGTGATCGCTAGAACAAAGTCAGGAAGAAGGGGCCGTGGGCACCCACCTCAACCATTGCCACCCAAATACATTCAGGTGGCTTTTCAACAATGTTTCCGTGTCATCCCACACTCAGTCCCAGCACGAGATGCCTTCCCTCGGAATTCTATTCGTATCACCCTATAGGAGTCAGTCCTGATGTTCTCAGAGTAGTTCTCCAAGCCAACGACAGTCAGCAGGGCTGGGGATGTGGGTGAGGATGGACTACCACCAGATCCTGCTTATTCTGCGGAAAGGAAAATCTTTTTTTTTTTTTTTTCCGGAAAGGAAAATCTGTGCTGTCCTCCGGCTAGTGGAGAATTTGAGCCGAGCAAGGAGGATTGCAAAGTGAAACACTGCCACCCTCTGGAGGGGAAAAGCCTGCAGAGGCGACTCCAGCCGCCAGACTGGGCTTTGAACAGGACCATCCTAACCCTGGGAGGCCAACAGAGGGTTGCAGAAGGGGAGGTGGGTGGGAGGATGGCCTAACTGGGTGACGGGCATTAAGGAGGGCAGGTGATGAGATGGGCACTGGGTGTCACACTATATGTTGGCAAGTTGAATTTAAATAAAATATTAAAAAATAAAAATAAACAGGACTGTCACTGCTTTGCCCAAGCAGGAAGGCCAGCACTCCAGGGGCGTGGACAGTGACTTTCCAAACAGCAGCAAGAACATCATCGAGAGATCAGGTTCAAAGAAAAGTTTAGTCGGGCAATGGTGCCCTTGGAGCACTCTGGAGTTACAACGGTGTTGTTCAAATGACACCGGGAATGGTCTAAATAAGACAAATTTCTAGTGGACAATCCTGCCTGGCATTGGGTGGGTGTCTGCTTGGAAGAGTGGCAAGTGCTCAGTGTTTTCTCTCACGGGAGAAACAGACAAAAGCAACAAGACAATTTAGAGCAGACTCAGCATTTTCCAAAGCTCTGTCCTTCCCCTCGTGCATGGAGAGGAAAATCACACTCTGCATAATTTGGGCCTAAGAAGTGGCCTCTTAGGATATACTCAGGACTGATGTTCACTGTGCTTTCATCGGGAGATTTTTGGATTGAAAAAAATGGGCTAGCTGTTCGTGGACTTTATTTGAAATAAGTGTAACTTTCATTTTATTCAGTTGGCCATAAGGAACCACCTGAGTTTTTGATCCTCACGATTTTTAAAGACAATTTACTTAACTAACGATGCTGCGTATTGATGAGGAAGTTCTGGCATGGAAAGTATACATTTTCAGAGAACATTTGATAGATGAAAAAAATTCTAACTAAGTAATGTGAAATGCAAAAGGCAAGAGACTAAGCTTCCTGTAGAGGGTGGCTCTGGATTGTTCCAGGCATTTACCTATGGCTGTGTATGTGTTTCTATGTTGTTGAGTAAGTGAGAAGAATGTGCTGCTAAGAATCATACCAAAAACTTCCCAGTGTTTATCTCTGGGTAGTGAAATTATGGTTTGACATTGTCATCCTCATTTTTGTCTGCATTTTCCAATCTGTCATAGCGAAAGTGAATTGTGTCCTTATCAGAAAAAAACTGTGACTTAAAAAGCTAAGGGAGACCTGGGTGACTCAGTGGTTGAGCGTCAGCCTTTGGCTCAGGTCGTGATCCTGGGGTCCTGGGATCGAGTCCTGAATCGGGCTCCCTGCAGGGACCCTGCTTCTCCCTCTGCCTATGTCTCTGTCTCTCCCTCTGTGTCTCTTACAAATAAATAAAATCTTTAAAAAACTAAAGCTTTCTAAAAATAATGTAAGATTTGTAAACAATTATATGGGCCATGGCTGTTGGTGATTTTAAAATGCGTGCCAATCCCTAATTGCTGTCACAGTTGGAATAGTCTAGGTCAGCAGCTCTCAGACATTTTGGTCTCAGGGCTCCTTTAAAATATTAAAAATTATTGAGGCCTCCAAAGAGCTTTTGTGGATTCAGTGGATTATGTTTATATCTGTTGACATTTAGTAGAAATTAAAACTGTAAAAAGTGTTGAGCATTCATTATTTCAAAGTACAATAATAAACCCATGACATGTTAGCATAAACAACGTATTTAATGAAAAATAACTACCTGGGGATCCCTGGGTGGCTCAGCGGATTAGCGCCTGCCTTTGGCCCAGGGCACGATCCTGGAGTCCCGGGATTGAGTCCCACGTTGGGATCCCGACATGGAGCCTGCTTCTCCCTCTACCTGTGACTCTGCCTCTCTCTCTCTGTGTGTCTCTCATGAATGAATGAATGAATGAATGAATGAATGAATGAATAAAATCTTTAAAAAAAAGAAAAATAACTATCTTTTCTTTTTGTAAGATTTTACTTATTTATTTGAGAGAGAGAACACAAGCCAGGGGAGGGGCAGAGGGAGAGAGAGAAGCAGATTCCCTGCTGAGCGGGGAGTTCGACATGGGGCTTGATCCCAGGACCCTGGGATCATGACTTGAGCTGAAGGTAGATGCTTAACCAGCTGAGCCACCCAGGTGCTCCATATATTTTCCAAAGAAAAAGTACTCCGATGAGAAAAAGAGCATTGTTGTATGTCCTTGCAAATCCTTTTAATGTCCGGCTTACTAAAGGCAGCTGGATTCTCATATGCTTCGGCATTCCATCTGTTACTCTGATTGAAGTACATGAAGAATATTTGGCCTCACAACAAATATATGTTTGGAAAAGAGAGGAAGTAATTTAAAGATAGATAGATAGATAGATAGATAGATAGATAGATAGATAGATTTATTATTTATAGAGCGAAAATGAGCAAGTGTGGGGGTAAGGGCAGAGGGAAAGAATCTCAAGCAGACTCCCCACTGAGCGCAGAGCCTGACACCAGGGATCCACCTCAGGATCCTGAGACATGACTTGAGCCAAAATCAAGAGTTGGATGCTTAACCAACTGAGCCACCCAGTTGCCCAGAGAGGAAGTAATTTAATAGCCTTTTCAGATAATGGTGGATATTGCCTTTTTTACTACACTGCTGTGGGTTCACTGCACATTGCAGGTTGGTCACACAGGGATGGGTAGAGAAAAAAACAAATGTTCTATTCATTGTAGTCACAGGGGATCCAGGCTGAGCAAGCTCTCACCATCTTAAATGTTACCAGTCACCTCACCATGAGGAAAGGAGAATTCCAGAGGATCTTGTCTTGACAATGACATCTTCTGCCCAGAACTAACACAATCCATTCACCTCTACTCACTGGCCAGACAAGTCAAATGGCTCCATCCAACCACACAAGGATGGCCCCCTGTTATCCCACTGAGCCAGCAAGGGCAGCCACTGGGAATCATTGCTGACCAGATCTGACAACTGCAACAGCTGCATTTCCAATGAGCTTCTAAAAATTACATTTTATTACTGTAAAAAAGAAAATTCCAAATGGAGTAGAAGGGGACACGATAAAAATTAGAGCCCTCCCAGATAAATCAAACACTGTCTCCAGAGAGAACTCTTCTAGTTTCTTTGGAATCTTCTCCTGCCTACTGGATCCGCACCTATAACAAGTTTATAACCCTGTTTGTTCATCTCAAATGGGCTCAAATGCTGTCCTGGAACCTCTTGTTTCACTTAACAATATATTATTAAAATCTTTTCCTGCCTTTACTTATTTCTTGGAAATGGGTAGAAAATACCTTTGTTCTACCCAATATTCTAGTGAACAAATTAACATTTTTTAGCTTTTTTTTTTTTTTGCTATTATAAACAAAGCTACAATGAATTTCCTCCTATGCATATGTCCAAGTAGGTTTAAAAATAACATTCCTAGGGTCATAATGTATCAAAAAGTATAGTGTATTTTAAATCCTAACACATATTTTCAAGTTTCCCTCCAAAGAAAGTTAACAAGAATTTACCTTCCCACTAATACTACCCACCCTGCCCTAGACTTTCACAGACACTCTGGATTACCACTTTTTTCATTTTTGCCAGTGTGTTGGGTGGGAAATGCTACCACATAGTAGTTTTAATTTGTGTTTAATTATGAATTAATTTGTTTTCATTTTTGTTAGCTATTATATTTTTCTACAAACTGCCTATTCATACGTTTTGCCCATTGTTCTACCCTAGCTTGCCTTTTCTTCTCAGAAGGGGTTTTTGTATTGTAAAGGTAGCAGGCAAGGAGATGCAGCCCTCTGACCCCCACCCTTCAAGCTGTGGGGCTGCAAACAGGGTGGTTATGTGGTAGCCCCCAGGCTGTTGATTCCTTCAGGGTCAGCCTCAGCTTTCCAGCCTGGGCCACAGTTTTCTCAGGGCAGCCCACAGCCAGTGACTGGGCAAGAAAAAAGAACATCCAACAGAGAGAGAAAGAGCGAGATGGCCACTCTAGCCAAATGGAGGGACAGGGACATGCCCACATGTCCCTTTCAATCGACAGAACCTCCATCCATTACCCGCACCACCACAGGCTTCCTCTGAGGGTGGAGTTCCTTGTCCCTTAAGGGAATAAACAAAATACAATCAATCAGGCCAGGAGACTTTCTGATTTTAAGAAGTTAAAGAACATTCTGCCCTTCTTTGGGCAACCACCCACTAAAACCACAGGAGGATGAGAAACAGAGATGATCGCCGATAAAAAGAAGAGAGGTCTGTAACCAAACCACACAGCACAAGAGCAGAGTTGGGATGGGCAGACGACGTTTCAGAGCAGACGAAGGGGAATCCAGGGGAAAACAGAGTTCATTTGAAACAGCACTGACTCCCCCAAATCACACATCTTCATCTAGCTAGGATGGAAGGAGAAATTGAATCAGAAGGGCTCAGGAAGAGAACGGCACAAGATGGAAGAAAATGGTTAATAAAACCTTGACCCTGGGATGCCTGGGTGGTCCAGCGGTTGGGCATCTGCCTTTGGCTCAGGGTGGAATCCCGGGGTCCTGGGATCAAGTCTCGCATCAGGCTCCCCACAGGGAGCCTGCTTTTCCCTCTGCCTGTGTCTCTGCCTCTCTCTGTGTCTCTTATGAATAAATAAAATCTTTAAAAAAAATTTTTTTAAACCTTGACTCCACCTCCCTTCCCAGCTCCCAGAGCTTGGTAGCCGTGTTTGTTAACATCTGGGCAGGAGCTTGAAGTCTCCTCTGGAACCTCTCCTTAAACCAGAGACAGCACAAGTATCCCTACCACACCGTTCTCACTGACCGCACAGTTCAGACCCAGAGCAGACACCTCCAGATCCAGACAGCTGGAAGCGACCTAGTGACAAGTGGCTCCCTCCTTCAGTGAGTCCCACCAGCCAACAAGCCCCACCTGTGCATGCACTGTCCCAGTAACCTTCTGGGCGATGGCCACCCTTGCATACATGATCGCAGTCTTTACAGGAAAACCTCCAGAAGCAGAAACAGAAAAAAAGGAACTCAGAGAAAAAGAGACAACGTAGAGGGCAGAAGAAAATATCAAAACTAGAAGTAACATCCTCTTGAGGATACTAGAACATATTGTATCCATCTATAAAATGGATGTTATCATTTAAAAGGGGCACTAATAGTTCCAGCTCCATCATTTCCACTTCTATATAATAGGTCAACATGGGAATGTAATACATCATTGGTTGATTCTTCCATTGACTTTTGGACTGTTTAACCTCCTCCCCTTTTTTTTCTATTAAAAATAATATAAACAATGCTACTTGTCTTCTAAGATTTTTTTAGAGCTAAAATTGCTGGATTTCGGGATACGTAAATACGCAACTTTGCAAGATTGTATCAAATTATTTTCCAAAAAAGCTTGTGCCAGTTTTTACCCCACCAGCAGTACACAAGAGCTCCCACCAAAAAGCTCTTCTCCAAGAGCACATCATCTCTCCCATATTCAGAATACGAAGGCCTGGGAGTCAAGAAGGGGGAATGGGCATGGCTCCCTTTACTACTACATGAATAAAGCATTTACAGCATTTTTGCTTTCCATCTGGAGATTTTAGGCTCCCAGGGAGGAATGAATGCTTCCTCCAGGGAGCACAGCAAAGCTTCTTTTGGACCAGCAGTTGAGATGCCCACCTGGCCCCCTTGGACTTCTCAGGTCACTGAAAGAATCATCGGGGGGTCACTGAACTGGTCAGGTAACCCTGGTTGCTGAGGGGAAACTGAATTGCTACCACACCATGGGCAGCATCCCTCAGCCAGTCAGTGCTCCATCCTCGGAATCCGAGTCCCAGCAACACACAGGCCCTCCTCCCGGCTCCTGGGGCACTGGCCACAGCTCGGTGGTACGGGCTCCTTAGCGGTCAGCTTCTCGACTCTGGAGGGCTCCTCCTTCGTGCTTCTAGGTTCTGGCAACGCCAAGCTCATTCCAGGCTTACTCCAGACCTGGGGGTGTAGAGTTCCTGCAGTTACTACCTCTGCTATCTTCTCAGTTTCCCTTTTTCCCCAAAAAACTGTTTTAGTGACTCCATTTTACTTACCTCTGTTAAAATAACTAATGTGGTTTGTTTTCTACATAAACCCTGATAGACAAAAGAAGGTTTTCATCACAGTGCTGCATGAATTCTTACAGCCTCATCGCTAGGAACTATGTTTTGCCATTGAATACCTTTAAAAATATTTTTGTTTATTCCCAGGGAATAGGGAGGCATCTGATTTTTAGCTGTGATAATACATCTATCCACGTTGCGCTTATTTCTAATTATCTACTAGGTTAATTCGTTTTTCTATATAAAGTTATTTCACCTGTGGATAATGGCTATTTCTTTCATTCTTTCCAAATCTTTTTTCTTTTTTACTGCACTGTTAGAACCTCCCACATGACTTAATGAAAGTAGGAATTATGAGTATCCTAATCTAGTTGCTGAATTCAAAGGGAATGCTTCTAACACTTTACCGCTAAAATGATGTTTGTTGTAGGTTTTTGGTAGGTAGATCTTATCAGGTTGAGAAAATTCCTTTCTACTCTCAACTCACTAAAAACATCATTGCCCTTTTTTCTTTTTAAAGATTTTGTTCATTTGATCAAGGGTGAGCAAGCACAAGCAGAGTAGAGGGAGAAGCAGACCCCCCACAGAGCAGGGAGTCCAATGCCCAGGCTCCAACCCAAGACCCCTGAAATCATGACCTGAGCCAAAGCCAGACTCAACCAACTGAGCCACTCAGGTGTCCCTTTTTGTCTTTAATTGGGTGTTGCATTTTATCAAAATCAGTTTCTGCATCTATTGAAATGATCATATACAATATTTAAATTTTGGTGAGATGTATTGTATTAATAGATTAATAGCCTTGCTTTCCTGGAATAAACTCAACTTGCGATCTTTTGAATATTTTCCACTTTCACAACTATATTTATGGGTGAGATGAGATTGCAGGTGGCCATTCTTGGTCCATTCTTCTGTGGCTTTGTGTTCAAGGTTATACTAGCCTTGAGAGTTGAGAGTATTCCCTCCTTATTTACTAGAAAAACTTGCATTAAGTTGAAATGATCTGTTCTTTAAAAATTTGGTAGAACGTACCTATAAAATTATCTAGAGTAGATGTTTTCTTCCTAAGATTTTAAATCACTGATTTAACAATTATAGGACTATTCAGGCTTTTGGGTTCTTCCTAAATCACAATTTTACTAAGTTATACTTTTTTAAAAAATATTTTATTTTATATTCATGACAGACACACAGAGAGAGGCAGAGACAAAGGCAGAGGGAGAAGCAGGCTCCATGCAGGGAGCCCAACAAGGGACTCGATCCCGGGTCTTCAGGACCACACCCCAGGCTGAAGGCGGCGCTAAACCACTGGGCCACTGGGGCTGCCCTAAGTTATACTTTTAAAAATTTTGTCGATGCTTTCAAATCTACACCAGCATAAATTGTCGTATATATTTTTTAAAGATATATTTATTTTAGATAGAGAAAGCACGTGCATGCATGTGAGTTGGGGGGAGGGGCAGAGGAAAAGAATCCTCAAGCTAACTCCCCAGCTGAGTGCAGACCCTCACCCTCAACACACACCTGAGGCCATTATCCGATCCAAAATCAAGAGTCCAACATTCAACCAACCGAGCCCCCCCAGGTGCCCCATCATATATTCTTCTATCTTTTAAAACTCTACTGGATCTATGTTGATGACCCCTTAATTCCTAATGCTGTTTTCATTTTTTAGGATTAATCTCACTTGTTTTTTGGCAATGGACCTTCTGTTTGTATTTTTGTTTTCTAACTCATTAATATCAGTTTATATTTTGTAAAAGAATGCTCCTTAAATGGTCCTAATTTTAATGTGCTATCTGCTTCCATTTGGAACCCTGACACACTCCGGTATCAGTAGTCCTTTTTGTCTTAAGGTGTACTTTGTCTTATGTAAATATCAGATTTCTTTGGCACCTGTTTCCGTATCTCTTTTCCATTATTGCATTTTTAACCCTTTCACATCTCTAGGTTTTTAGGGTGGCTCCCGTAAACATCAAGTTGACAGGGTTGAGGGAAACAGGATAGATGTCAACCTAACAATTTGGTTGTTCCTTTTTTTTTTTTTTTAAGTTTGTAAATTTAGTCAATTTATGTGTACCATGATTCTATGAATTTGGGCTGTTTCACCATATTTTTGCTTTTTATTTGGCCTGCTTTTTCTTCTCTCCCCCCTCCTTTTTTCTTCTCAATTCCATTTTTCCCTTCTTCTGGTTTCAAAGTTATAAACTCTATTCCTTTAGTGTTACTCATACTTTATATGCATAATCCAAATCATTTCTAGCTACTTCCATGAACCATCTTCTATGGAATACTTCCATGAACCATCTCTACCAAAGCAATTAATACTTGACACATAGATTGTTGCACATACTCAAATTCCATGCTTGTCCCTCATTTATTCTCAACGTCCTACTCAGCGACCAAATGTCACACTGGATGGTTTTCTGCTCAAAACCTAGTGATTTCACACCTGAGTCCAAGTGCTTACAATGGCCAATAAGATACCAAACATTCTGTCTTCCCCTGCTACCAAATCTACCCAGCAATCCCCCTAGCTCCTTTTAACCAGTCTCATCTCATTTCTTGAAGTTCCTTGGACGTGCCATGGATGCTTCTGAGAGCCTTTGAATGGTGGTTTCCTCTCCTTCAACACTCTTCCCTAGATGTCTACATGGCTCACATTCTCATTAGGTCTTTGTTTAAAAGTCTCCCTCTCAAAAAAAAAAAAAGTCTCCCTCTCACTGAGGTCTTCTCTGACCAGTTACTGAATTGCAATCCCAAACCTTAGTGTTTCCCACCCTTCTCACCATGACCTTTTTTCTATAGAATCACCACCCTCTAGTGTTTTACTATTTTGTTTACTATCCCCACCAACTAGAATGTAAACTCTATGACGTCCAGAATTTTTAATTCACTGATCCATCCCTAAAAACTAGTACCACATTTGCCATGTAGTAAATGTACAGTAAGTGTTAGGGGTACAAATCAAAGAATATTACTTACTCTCTAAAAAACAGAGTGCTTTAACTGTGTGTAAAACACCTCCTGACTCACATGCCATTATCTTTTAGGATTTTAGTCCTGGTTATTTACTCTCCCAAATTAAACATCATTTTTATTTTTATTCAGAAAAAAATTAATCAACACTTTAATCAACATCTTTGTGCAGCATTCCTCATCTTGCAGAGATTTCTTCTGGAGTAATTCACTTTTATTTGATTTTTTTTTTTTTTTTTAGGTGAGTCTAATGATAAACTTAGTAACTTGTATTTGAAAATATCTTTTTCACCTTTGTGGCTGAAAGACAGTTTTGCTGGATTCACAATGTAAGCTAATATTTTCTCTAAGTACTTTTGTGATGTGATTATTTCCTAAATTCATTATTGATATGCACTGGATTCCTGTACCTCTGGATTCCTACATTTCATCTGTTCTGGGCAATTCTCAAACATTTTCTCTTTGGAATTTACCTCACTTCATCTTTTTTTCTTATTCTGAACCCACTGACTGAAAGGACAATAAGGGAACAGGCACACCTTAGAGACACTGTGGGTTCAGTGACAGACCATTGCAATAAAGTGAATGCAGTAATGTCAATTAAAGTTTAGGTTTCCTATATATAAGTTATGTTTAAATTACACTGGACATAAGTAAGTGTCCAATAGCACTGTCTAAAATAAGGTACATACCTTAATTTAAAAATGCTTTGTTGCTAAAAAATGCTAACCATCAAGTGAGCTGTGAGTTGTAACCACTGATCAAAGATCACCATCACAAATATAGTAATAATTGGAAAAGTTTGAAATACTGAATTACCAGAAGATGCAAACTTCCAAAACTCACTCAAGAAAAAAATAGCTAACCTAAATAGATTAAAGAAAGTTAACTTGTAGTTCAAAATGGTCCAAAAAAGAAAACTTTAGGCCTAGAAAGTTTTACTAGCACATTCTACCAAAATCAGACCAAGATATGACAAAACCACAAATCAATATCTTTCAGGAATATGGACATAAAAATACTCAATATTAGCTAATCAAATCCAGCGATAGGATAAGCCATTGTGATCAAGTTGAAATCATAACAAGAATACAAAGCTGATTAAAGATTCAAAAAGTAATCTGTAATTCACCATATTAAGAGCCTAAATGAAAAACCATATGATCATTTCATTGAATACAAAGACAAAATCCAACAGCCATTCATGATAAAAACAAGAACAAAACAACAACAAAAAAACTTTCTCAGTAAGTAGAACTCGAAGGGAATTTCTTTAACCTAATTGTCATTCATTTAAAAATCTATAGTGAATATCATTCTTAATAGCTAGATACTGAATACTTTCCCCCTAAAATGGGGGAACAAGGCAAAGATGTCTGTTCTCATAACTCTTCTTCAATGTTATACTGGTAGTTTTAGCCAGTGAAATAATGCAAGTAAAAGAAGTAAAAGGCATAGGATTAAAAATAAAGTATCTTTATTCAGAGACAACATAATCATCTATGTTAAAAATCTCCAAGAATCTACTAAAAATTTCACTAAGGGAACTTAGTAAAACCAAAATATCCAAAAGTGAGTCATATTCCTATATATATGCAATGAATAATTTCAACTTGAAAGCTTAAAAAGTGAAGTGTTTATCAAAAGATCTAACAAAATTTGTAGTTTATGTATGCTGAAACCTACAATACAGCACTCACCCTCCCCCCCAAGTTATATATAAATAAATGGGAGAGATATTGGTTAGAGTGTGAATTCTCCTCAGTTTGATTTACTGATTCAAAATAACTGATTAAAATTCCTGCAAAGCTTGTGTGTAGATACTGACATACTGATTCTAAAATTTATATAGAAAGAGGAAAAAAAAAAAGAAAGACAAAGGAACTGAAAGAGCCAAAATCAATCCATCGATTAAAAAAAAAAAAAAAGTCAGGAGGACTCTTACTATTCACTTTCAGTGTGGTATTCAAAGGACAGACACATTGATCAAGTGAACAGAAGAGGGAGCCCAGAAATACACGCGCACAAATGTTAACTGATTTTTTTAAAAACAGCTTTATTGAACTATAACTTACACATAAAATTCACTTGTTTTAAGTGTACAATGCAATTATCTTTTGGTAACATTTCTAGTACTCCAAAAAGATGTATGTCCATTTGCACTCACTCCTCATCTCCACTTCATGTAACCACCAATCTACCTTCTCTCTACATATTTATCAACTGATTTTTGATAAAGGTGCAATGACAATTCAATGAGGAAAGGAGACTCTTCTCAAGAAATGTGCTCTATCAACTGGATGTCTATATGCAAGAACAAGCCTTGAAAAACATCTCACCCCATATATTAAAATTAGCTCAACATGTGTCTAAGACCTACACATAAAACTATAAAACTTTCAGAAGAAAACAGGAAAAAATCTACATGACCTTGGGTTTGTGATGAGTTCTTCAGGTAATAGCATTAAAAGTACAACCCATTAAAAAAAATAAAGTATATTCCGTCAAAATTAAAAATTTTTTGTTCTTTAAGAGACACTATTAGAATGAAAAGACAAGTCAGACTGGGAGAAAACATTTGCAAAACATGTATCTGACAAAGGAGAATAACATATGTAACTCTTAAAACTCAGCAATAAAACCCAATTTTTAAAATATGGACAACAGATCTGAATAGGCACTTCAGCAAAGATACATGGGTGGCAAATAAGCATATGAAAAGAAAGATGCTCAACATCATTTTTCAAAAAAAATGAGTATTTTGGTCACAAAGAGTTACCACTGCTTCACTGCTGGTGGGATACAGAATGGCAGTCATTTTGAAAGACAGTGTGGTAGTTTCTTAGAAGTTAAATATACACTTACCAAATGAGTCAGCAATTCCACTTCCAGCAAAACTAATTATGTTTATATTAAAAACCTGCATGTCATGACCATTAAATGATAAAATAAACCTTGATACATCCATCCAATCACACTCAGCAATACAAAGGAGAGCTACTGATTCACACAATAACACAAATTTATTATTTTTTTTTATTTTTTTATTTTTTTAGTATGCAACTCTTGATCTTGGGATTGTGCAATAACACAAATTTAAAATGCATTCTGCATTGCAAGAGAGGCCAGATTTACAAAGCCACAAATTGCACAATCCCATTTACATGACGTCCAGGAAAAGCAAAATTACAGAATAAAAAACAGGAAAGTGGTTGTGAAGGGCGGGGTGGGGGTGGTGAGTAAATGAGGAGTTTTTAGGGTGATGGAACTCTTCTGTATACTACTGAGATGGTGGGTACATAATCACGCATTTATCAAAGCCTATACAGAGTGAATTTTGTGGTACGGAAAACTCAACTGGGATGTAAGAGACCCCAGATGGAAGGCACAGTGTGAAAATGTTTCACAAATGTATGACATAACCTTAACAAAGGAAGTGGGAAATAAAAGCTGAACTTAAGTTACTTTGGAAAATGGTGCTTTGAGTAGATAGTGTAAGGCTAAGGACAAAAAACAAGTACTTGGACACTATACTACAGTTGGCCATTTTTCTCACGGGGTACAACTTAACTATTCTGAAACCACATTATAAGTACTGTAAGTTTCAACAAATAAGCAAACAAATTGTAGATAAAGAAGCCAGGGTTCTCACTCTCAGAGAAGTTACAAATAAACACAAAGGCAAAACACAAAGAATGAAACTTGCAGTGCTGGTTCAGTGAGTATAACTGAACTTAATATATATACAGATAGATCTAGAAACAATTATAGAAACGTACACTATATATTGGTTAGTATGCATATTAGAATCTCCTAGCACACTTCACTGAAAAAGCCTAGAAGCGGTAGTAGTGAGCACACGCAACACCCAGATCTTGGTATCTAAATACCAATCTCCAATAAAAGTAACTAGGGCTCCTTGAAGAAATAGCTAATTCTAGGGCCTACATCCAGGGAAAACTGGCAGTGCCAGAAAGTAAAAATACAATCTTAAAAAAAAAAAAAAAAAGATGAAGGCATGTCAAAAGAATTTAAGAGCCAACCTCAAAGAGTTCCCAATAGCCAAGGTTGAAACAATTTACACAATAAATAATAGGATTAGATTTTAACCTAAAATACAAAGTAGCCATGTTCACATACTAATATAAACAAAGGACCAAATAAATAGGAAAGAGGAACAAATTTAAGAAAAAAATCTAAATAATATATACAGATACTACCTCCTCCCCTTGACTGTGGGTTAGACCTAGTAATTCAATTCCAAAGGCAAAAGAAGTATAGAAAGTGGGAAAATACAATAGAAATACCCAGCAGGCACCAACTTAGCCAGTGAAGGAATATCACCAGTAATATTTACTGACATTGTGTATCCTGTGATTATGATATAGTGTAGAAGGGCACATCACGTCTGTGCTATCCTTCCTTAAAAGCATAACCTCAAATCTCATCACAAGAAAACATCAGACAAACCCATTATTAAGGGACATTCTACAAAATAACTAACCCGTACTCTTCATAGAGTCAAGGTCATGACTAAATAAATGCAATGTGGTGTCCTGGACTGGATCCTGGAACAGCAAAAGACATTAGTGGAAAACAGATAAATAAAAATAAAGTCCATAGTATAGTAAATAGTACTATCCTAAGGTTAACTTGAGTTTTCACATATAGGCCATAGTTTAAAAGGTGGTAACATTGGGGGAGGCTTGGGGAAAGGTGTAGGAAACATCCCTGGATTATCTTTGCAACTTTCCTATAAATTTGAAACTTCCTATAAATCTGCAATGAAAAGGTAAAGGTCATTAAAGAAAAGTACAGGAAAGCCACAGCACTGAAAGCATGGCTCTATTTAATATTAAGAAAGGAACTTACAGATTATGTACACATTTTCGCAGTAATTTGATCAACACCACAGTTTATTTGTAAACATATTATATGTGTCAATAATCAAATTGACAACACTTTATACATTTTGTTGTAGAATATTAACATCATACCAGAAAACAATCCACTGTACTCAGTTACAGAGTTTTGGTACTTTAAAATCTTTAAATACAAACTGTATTTGAAACACTGAACATAAAATAGAAACAATGAATGGCAGAGAAGATTGACAACATCGAGTAAAAAAACCTGGTATTTCTCCAGAAAATGAATATAAAACCAGCTGATTACATATTTAAAATGAAAGAAAGGAATCGAGAAAATCAGATATGTTTTTAAACGACATAAAGTTGCATTCCTTTAGACCCACCTGGGAGGTGTATCATACTAAATTCTGTGTCCTTTTTGATATTTCTTTTTCTCTTGGTTTCTAAAGAATGTATCCCATGGTTTAAGGACATTAAGGGGAGAACAGAAAGGGAGGTAGCACAAAGCCAAATGAAATTACTTTAAAATTCTTTCATAAGTCTTCTTTGGCAAATAAAGTCTACTCTTAAAATTTAACGGTTTGTTGAATGGGATCGACAGTTCTAAGATTAGGAGATGAGTTAACATATGGATGAAACAAAGCCAAATTCATAAAGCAAAGCACAAAAGCAGCTTTCACATTTTACTAACAGCTCTAAAAAGCAGATTCTCCCTCCTTAAAACTATGAGAGGTTTTCAACTGGGAATCAGAACCTTTCCTCATTCACAGGAGAAAAACCAGAGTTGTCCACCTGTTTTTCCAGTACTTTCCCTAAAATTCATGATCATTATTAGGTTCTAATTCTTTCCCCATTATCTCTCAAAGGAAATATAGCAGCAAATCACTCCCATATTTTAAGTTTTCAATTCACCACCAACTGGGTTCACTGCCAACTACAAATTATTCGATTCTTTATTAGTGTACATGTCATTACAGTAGGCTTAGATTGTTAATACAGGAATAAATAAAATAACTACAGTTAATATAAACAAAGCAAATGAAAATTAGATTAAAGAGCCCTGATCAAGTTGAAATACTTACAACTTTCAGTTGAAAAACTGTAGAAGTTACATACATACCTAATAGTACTAGGAATGTACAATATCAATTATTGGAAAAATAAATGAGTGATTCACAGTCATAAGAAATTATTTTAATATTAGTATGTATTTTGCCTTTTACAGACAAACATTTATAACATACACTTGATTTCTACCTCATATAAGACAAAGTAGAAAACGAAACGTTACTGCACTTACCCAAAACACGGCACTGACTGTGTGCCACAGGTAACCTGCTCCAAGATATTCAATTCTATAGGTAGGCCATTGTATTGAATGAATGGTTATGTTAACAGTTTTAAGAAAGGCATATATTTCCAGTAGTATGTTAAATACACAAATACCAATTCTATAAATAACAAAATTATCAGCAAAAATGTTTAGGTTATAACATTCCCAAATTCTCTAATGCTTTAAATGTTTTAGATATATGTTGTTTGACCAGTTAGTTTGGTTACAGTTTTAAACAAGCAAACCATTATCCTATGAGAAGAGCTACACTAAACTATAACACTGCACAAACTTCCCAAGGAAGGTAACTTAAAAAATCTAGAAAGTGATTCCAATTATTCTAATTAACATTTGAGATCTAAAAGAATCAATGACTCAAGAAACATTTTAAAATTACTCAATTTTTCTTTATCAGTTCCTCCAAAACTATTCACATAAATTTAAGATCCAGATTGCTTAAGAATATCTTCAAAGGAGGTTTATCACCAAAGTGTTTCTGATCAGAAGACATAGCCTTAATACCTCTAATAGGTAATTCTAACCTATAAAATCACAATCCTTGGTTTCAAAACATCAAATTCGATTTCATAACAATTCATTGGTAAAGCTACTAAACAAAAAATCAGTCTGGGTGAAAACGTGCAGCAGCCACAGTTACAAGAGTGGAAAATAAATTCTATTTTTCCATAAAGACTCTATGAAAATATAAAGCCCAAAGTGAGTGACAACAGAAGTCCACATACAAATGTTGGTTTAAAAATAGAATGTTTTCCAAAGCTTCTCATGAGATGTCAATGTATAGTCATAGTCTGAGTTAAGATCTTATAAATCAAGGTTAAATTATACATAACTATGCTGATTTACATACTTTCAACAATGTTCAACTCATGTACATAATTTACAGATAGCCACAGAAATTCTTAATGCCCCATCATATCATCTCTCAAAACTGGATGTTTATTGTTTTATAGTTTTGCTACTTTAAGTACCAAGAAGCCTTTTCAGAGGAAGAGTTCCACCTCTTCCATGATCCCCTAGAGAGTAGGTAACAAAATATAAAATTAAACAAGATTTATGTTTGATAAACTAACATATAAAATTACCACTGCAATATTCATAGTGACTGCTTATAAACATAACAGTCATCATAAAGCCTATAAAGTATATCCTCAGTTTTATAAAAGAAATGCAGATTGTCTCAAGGTAAAAAATACAGTGCAGGCTGCTAAAAAGCTCTTTGTTGCCTTAGGAGGTGCAATAATGAGGAAAACTTGAAAAAACGTGAACATGTTTCCCCAATCTTTTAACATCGGTTGGGCGTGAATTGCACTGCAGCAGCAGGATGCTTTTTAGTGGCTGGCACTATAAAGCTAACGTTAAGAAAGAAAAAAGGCAGAAAGTGTGAGCAACAAATGGTGGAACCGAATTATTGCAAATGGAGATTAGCAGTAAGAAGCGAGGAAGGTGACCGTCCACTCCATTCTGATAAGATGCCATCTTTAAAGATTAAGTTCTTTGCAGGAAGTGGAACTCCTGCGTCAGCACAGGAGGACTGCGAGAGCACACTGGAAAAGCTGGCCTCAGTGGGAACATCCAGTGTTGAAGCACCTTCCTAAAAGACCAAGGAACCGGAGAAAATTCCTAGATTCAACACTTAACCAAATAATTTAATACAGTTCATTATAAATACTGACTCTGATGACCCAAGATGTTTGTGGAACACAAAGCACCGTGGGAGACGCAAAGATCAACCTCACAAACCCCAACTACTCAGGGACATCCATTCCACACTTACCATGTCCAAAACCCTAACTCTCCAGTTAAGTTCCTCCCCAGCCCTCCCTACTCCCTACATCATGCTAGCCCAGACACTGGAGAATCATTCTTGACGCCTCCCTTCTTCACCACACCCTCAATCTTTTCCTCACATTGAATTAATCACCAGGTTCTAGCAATCTAACTCCAACATATATCCTACATTATTCATTCCCTGTAGCCCACCAGCATATACTCCAGGCCAGTGGTCTCCAAAGTGGGTACTCACTCCAAAGTTGGGTATGGGGCTATAAAAATTTTAGAAATCCTCTACCAACTACTGCATCCTTACAAAATTTCTATTTTTGTGTATGTTTTATAATACACATAATTTATTGATTTAACAGTACATATGTATAATAAACCTTTACTATGGATACATGCAAAATTTGGGGGTATTTTTAATTAAAAAGGGAGCTCAGCTACCAGCAACTCTCACTTGTGCTATGACAGTGGTCTCCGACCTGGTCTTGCTTCTATGCTTTGTTCCTTCTTAATCTGCTCTTCAAATGGTAACTAATCTTTTAAAACAGCTGATCAGAAATAATATCATTCTTGTTTAAAAGTCTTTAATAATTTATCTTTTCACTCGAACATAAAATATAAATTCTTTGATATACTCTAGAAGGCTCTGCTATCCTTTCCTCTTCAGCCCCACCTCTTGCCACTATTCCTCCCCCGCTCCCACTTTCACAAGGTTTCCACCACACCAGCCTTCTTTCCTTTCCTTGTACACCAAGTGCTTTCCTCACACAGGACCTTTGCTCCTATCAAGCTCTGCATGGCACACTCTTTTCCATCTCTTACAAGTTTCAGCTTTTATATCATCTCTGTCCATTTAAATTAGGTCCCTTTAGATCCCATCAGATTCCAAGGAGTCTGGCTCCTTCAAAAATACCCATTGAAATCTGTCATTACTTACATATTTCAATGTTTACTTGACTATTTACAGTCTCAAACATCATTATAAGCTCCACTAGTGTCTCCCTCTGCACCTAATAAAGGGTCTGGTATAGAGTAGACTCAAGTATTTAAAATAAATGAAACAAAACTCCAAAACACTGATTTCATAATGTTGGATCACATCTTCTGAACAGAAATACTCCATTCCCAAAGTTTATCTACAAATCAAGTCTACAGAGTATCCTTTCTTTTCTTGGGGAAGGGGGAAGACAAAAGGTCTAAAGCACTGGCCTGCACCACAAACAGACAGCCTCCTCTCAGCAACCAAGAACCACTGCAGTTAATGGAAGCGTATCATGTCCAAGAACTAGCACCTAGCATGGTGCATGGCCCATGGGGTAGATGCTTAACACAATTTCTCTTGAACGAAACACTGGCACAGAACAGAGTCTCAGCTTTAGACGTTCTTCATCTGGACAGTGAAATCACATGCAAGAAAACTAACTTCCTAAAGCTCAGCATCTTAATCAATTAAAATCAGTGCTTATTTCATTACTGTGGAGACTCAATACAAACGTCAAAGTGTTCTGCATCCTATTTCGCTCTATGCAAATACCATTTGGATTTTTTGAGTTTTGTTACCTGGAATGAGTGAACAAAGTTAAGGACTTGTAGAGACAGTTTTCTACTGGAATGTAAGAGGTTCTGAAGGCTGAAAAACAAGGGTAAAAAGTTTAAAATAAATATAATGACAAGAACTAATATCTCACAAGAGTTTAATTTCAACAATTTAAGTGCATTTATATATGTAAATACATTCTGTTTAATCACATAAACTTTTTTAAAAGTTTCAGTGGTTCTCATCAATGAAACTTCTGCCAGTTTAATAATATTAAACAGTACATAAAAAGACCATTTTAAAATAAAAAATCATGTATAAAACCAAAACTGAGAGGTTACTATTAGGAAAAGTTTAAACTATCAGTAAATGTAAATGTTAAATGAAAGAAAATGTTTAAAATGAAAACTCAGACAGGAATGACCATTATAATACCAACTTCAAACACCCCAATTAATTTTAAAATACACCTGGGTAAAAAGTCTAACAGATTTAATATACATCAACCCACTTAAATCAAGTATTTTTCAAATATGTAAACTGGTAACAATTATGGTAGCCATCTTAAATCTGTACAGTATTTCTACTTTTTTACTCATGTAGATAACTTTCAGAGAACTGTTGAAATCATTGGTCAATTGAGGTATTTTCAATCTTCTGATAAAGTATATTAAGCCAATTAGATGGATTACTTATTATCCAACTTTGTTTTTTTAAATAAAGAAGTCAAGGAGACCTTTGGACATCGGCTCTCCCAGCCACTCTACCAAGACAATCAGATTCAGGGATATTCCTCTCTGCTCAGCAGTCACATAAATTTTACTGCCTCTTAGCAACTCCTCCCAATGGATCAGAGTCAGCATGTGAGATAAAACCTACACGTCATCTCTGATACGTAATAGATGCTCATTTTAGAAAACGTGGAAACTGAAGAAAATCTATAAACTCAGCTATAATTGCACCAAAAGAGATAATCACTATTTACATGACCTAACTTGAGTGTGTTTGCTCAGGATGACAGAAGTGCACAAGGGAATCTCATATAAGCATGTGATTTTTATCACACTCTCACCAAACCTGGGTAACTAAGTTAACATACTTAAAATTAACCAAAACATGTACCCCCCAATGTCTGCATGTGTCAGATTCTTAGGTGCTGAAGTTTAATTTAGAAAAATATAGAAAAATCCTTAAACTAGCAATCTTTATTCAATCAACAAATAGACACAAGGCAATTACCATGCTCATGTGTGAAGTAAAAGAAAATAAGATGTAGCAACTGAGCACCAGAAGTCTCATAGATGAAAAGATGACAATGAATATAAACCCTCACCTCTCTTTTCTGCAAAGGCCATGTGTAGCAATTTTTCTACAAACCTTCCGGTTTAATTCAGAACTAAATAATGGAATTCCAAAGCACAGCTCGAGAGGAACCCAATCTGCTTCTGTTGTAGCAACTACAAAATGATATAGTTATTAATCACATATGTATTTACATATATTATGACTGACCAGGGTCTGTTAACTGAGGTCCAGGAATTTTCAGGTTCCTCTCAGCCCCCGCAGTCCATCAACAGGCTTATTAATAGGGGAGAGGATTCAGAGAAGTCAGTGAATCTCTAAACAGTAAAGAATCTTTTTTGAGTGTGTACATGCTTCTGGGGCCTTTTACCCCCACCCCCACCCCCACCACCCCAAGAAAGACATTGCAAGACATCTACAACATGAAAGAATTTAACACAGGAAAAATGAAATACTCTCAGGTCGTATTTTTATAACACTTTCATTGTTATCCTAAACATATAAGCATGTTTCCTAGTGAATACTTATTAAAAGGTTATGGATAATCAGAGCAAACAATGACACCCAAATGATTTAACAGAAGAGTTAAATCTCAGAAACTAGTCTAAAACTGAAGATAATTCTTAAAGCCTTACCAGAGTTTTGTTTTGCTGCTGAGTCTATAGCTGCTTCCTCAATGACCATTTCAAATGACTCTGTACTCCCATTTACGTCTGAACCAGAAGCCAAATCAGGTTCTCCTTCCAATGAAAGGACATACACAATATTAGGATTCTTGTAATTGGCACAAGTCATTCAATAGCCTTAACAGAAGAAAAGCCGTTAAGCAACAAGAATGACAATAGAGATTCACCCTAAAGCAGCTGTTTCCAACTAGGGTCAATCCTGTCCCCCAAGAGACCTCTGACAGCATTTAGAGACCTATGCAGTTGCCATGAAAGGGGACAGGGATGCTACTGATTACCTAGGAAAGCTAAACGTCCTACAATGCATGGGATAGGCCCCCGCAGCAAAGAATTACCCAGCTTAGAATGCAAACAGTGCTGAAGTGGTAAAACCCTGGCCCAAGAAATGAGGACTCAAAAGGCAGACCAAGAGGTTAGCCTTTCACGTAGATCATTCCCAAAGTCACTTCCATCCCCATGGAAATGTGCAATCAGATGTCATTCCTCCTCAAAATTCTTTGACTTTTCATATCTTCCAGTACATATGATCCTCCAAGATCTCTTGATCTTAACCTTTTTCTCAACTCTCATTTTCTGCTACTTACCAACAAATTCTTTCTTTTGATCAAGAGCTACTTGAGTGTCTGACTCCCTCCACCTGAAAGGCTGCTACCCTCCAAATAAACAATCATCTCTTATGTACCCAAATCCTCATTTTTCAAAATTTAGTTCAAACTTCTCTAAGAAGCCTTCGCTGATGGCTCAGTTGGGCTGAGATATGCCTTCTCAGTCCTACATTATTAGCACATTAAGCTGTTGCCAAGCTCCACCGCAGACTTTTAACAGTACAAAGCAGGCTGATTCATTGGTTTGTCTCCCTTCCTAGAGTTTTATTTATTCCTTAGGTCTCAGTAATTCCTATATTTCCAGTACCTAAGCAGATACTGCATAAATGTTTATGGGATGAAAGAAATAAAACATGACTGTAGCAGACATGATTTGTAATGACTGCGTAATCCATACATCTGTTTGGAAAATGCCCTCTGATACGTGGCAGCCAACTATTAAAATTAAGTCAGATCCTCTGGCCAAAGGCAAAGGACCAGGCATGAATATTCAACTCAAAGGGAGCCAATCCAATCCACTGGATGGGTGGGGAGTAATCAATCATATTTACTCAAGATTTCACGCTAAAAGGCTCAGGGAATATAATCAATCAATGACAGATGTCAGAACTGTATGGTTTTCTAGAGTTATGGACCAGAGCTGGAACCATGGGCTCCAAAGCCACATACAAGCCAAAATTATGCCAGAGCAGCAACAATCAGTATATGAGAGAAGGTGACTGGAAAACACATTTTTTAATTAGGAAGAAAAAAGGGAATCAGCTGTTGACAACGTGCAGACTAGGTTGGAGACAGAAGGAGAATACGGTCAGGAAGGCTAATGAACAGGAAAGGACTGTGACAACTCATGATTAAAGGATCGAGACACAGACCAGAATGACAGTCACGAGGAATCTAAAGAGAGAGAAGGGAAGACAGAAGATGACATCTAGAGACTAATCACAGAACGTGGAAACTAAGGGGAAGCATGGCAAAAGAAAGAATAGACAAAGATTCTGGGCTTGGGTGATGAGACAGTGGTGCCTTTGACAGAAAGAGAATGGTTCAACAGGAAAAATTGTTAGTTCTACTCTGGAAAGACCGTGACACAGAGACTGAAGTTTCGAAGCTGTCCTTTATGTAACTGAAAGCCTATAGACATGGAGCAGAGATTAGAGGGCTAACACCCCACAACCATTCTGTAACTCCAACCCCAGGCCAATAGCCTTTTAGCTGGGCACTTAGTATTTTCTCCATCCAAACAACTGATATTTATCCAAAGGATGTCACAGAATAGTGTCTCATCTTCGTGAAAAAATACCAAGTATTAAATAATTCAACATCCCCACAAAAGTCTCCCTGCTTCTTAAGTATTAAGATTGTGATCAACTCAATACAGTGATCTTAATTCAAAGAACCCAACTGTGAGCTGACCTCGCTCATCAGAAGCATCACTGAGTTTTCTGTTTGCAAGCTGGCTAGAAGCATTCAACATGGTGACATATCCACAAAAATGCTGTAAGTCCACTTTGTTCCTCAATATCTGCAAAGCTTTATGAATGCCCATATTGACACGAGTAAACTCTAAGAAGAAAGAGTGACATCACATTATAAGTAAACAGTTTTATAACATAATATGATATCAAACATGTAAATATACTCTTATTAAACAATTCTGGGAATTACTTTTATACTTTATCGACATTGGTTCCAACAAACAACTACCTGTGAGTGTAAAAGGATGACGTACATATACATTTATAGCCTTCAGGAGGCACTTATTGTATCAAAACAAATTACCTGCTAAGTAAAAGCAAATAGGACCAGTCAGTGGCAAAATTCTCTAGGCTTCTTTGTGGTTTTATTCTGCCTCGAATGCTTACTTGTTGGGCTTCTGCCAGGAAAGTATTAAATACATATTTTTGAAAAAATTTTAGAAGTAAAATTATTCCTATTGAAACTAAAGCTAAAAATGTACTTGAAATTATATCCTTAATAAATTAAATATTATGCAAGTACTCATAAATAGATTAACTTTGAAAGGTGCTCTATACTCAAATATGAAGATTCCTTTCTTTTATAATTCATAAAATAATCTTCCAAGGCAAAAGAGCTATTCATCAGCTTTTGAGATTTTATAGTTTGAAGATCCTGTTGTCACTAGTCTATATGTTCAGGTGGATATTTTCCCCCACAGAATTTATAAAGTGTCAAAGGATTAAATAGCAAAGTTTAATTGCAGAGAAATACTTATTTCTGAGAAGAGGCTGTTTTTTGGAAGAGAAAAACTCTTCTCCAAATTTTTTTTTAAAAGATTTTATTTATTCATGAGAGAAACACAGAGAGAGGCAAAGACATAGAGAGAGGCTCCTTGTGAGGAGCCTGATGTGGGACTCAATCCCAGGTCTGGGATCACGCCTTGAGCCAAAGGCAGACACTCAACTGCTGAGCCACTTAGGTGTCCCTCTTCTCCAAATTTCATGAACATTTATTCACAACAGGCAAAAGAGAGAACTGAATTTCAAACGGGAGATTTCTGCAGTCTAGCAATGTAAGAAGGAAAAAGATCTTTTTAAAATCTTCCTTTTCCTGACGTTGGTGGAGTAAGGGACAGTGGGGACTATCATTTTGGAAGAATATTAAGTTCTTATACAAATATAAGTTAATTTTAAAAAAAGAAAAAAAACAAATTAATGCAAGTTAGGTTACTTGAACCATTTACTGCTCTCTAAAAATTCAAGCAATATGGCTTTAAGAACCAGAAATACAAGATTACAGAACAGCAGTTTTACATGAAGTAGGAAACAGAGCTGCTATATGAGTATCATTTTTAACCAGATACAGAAAAGGTTATCTTCTATACTAAACAAAATAAAGAATAAATTTGCTTTTAACAAAAATTCTGTGAGCATCTTTCATCAAATGCACTATAGCTCACATCCAATTCTAGAAAAAGATAACTTTAAACAGGGCCTTCTCCCTTGATTCTAACTAGCTTAATTTAGCTCAAACTCAAATCCTCTCTAATAACAAAAATAACATTTAAATTCAAAATCAGATGCTGAAAGAGGAAATACATGCAAGTACTCTGTGAACCGTAAAATAGCATACACATGTTCATTGGCATCTAGTTCTAAATTACCTAAAAAAGCTGCAGGAAGGTGGGAGGGACAGTATGTAACATTGGGGGGAGGAAGGAGATCAACATTCTCTGCATAAAATATTCCCAATAAATTATCTTCTCCCTTTGCCTCCAAATAAATAAACAATAAAAGACATGTGAAAGTCTAAACAGAGAGAAAACCTAGTCTTCCACCTAGGTAGGCAGAGACCCACTGATATACTTCATCTCAAAGGCAGACTAGTCTTCCTTCAAAGGTCCCAAGTGAGTCTTATTCTACTAGTTCTTTGTGGGAAAAGGCACATGACAGAAAACTACCTTTGCCAATACTCCTTTTCTTAATTATTAAAGACTTATTTACTTGAGAGAGAGAGAGCACGTGAGCATAAGCAGGGTTAGGGGGAGGTAGAGGGAGAGAATCTCAAGCAGACCCCCTGCTGAGTGTGGAGCCCAATGTGGGGTTTGATCTCATGACTCTGAGATCATGACATGAGCCAAAATCAAGAGTCTAATGCTTAACCAACTGAGTCACCCAGGCACCCCCATCTTTGCCAATACTCTTTAAAAGCCACATGATAAGACCCTAGAACTTAAAATTTTTAAGAATTCACTTCTTACGTTTTCTACCAAACTGTTGATAAAGATTAATAATGATAAAGAAGTCAAACAGATATAATTCAAAAGTAAGATACCTCCTTGTAGTTCTGTTTCATCAAATGGAAATGGTATGTGGACAGTTTCTCCTATCCCATGCAAACCATGCCCCTAAACATGAAGAAACACAGTTGAAAGGTATACAAGAAACCTGTATTTCCAAGAACAAACAGGTAATCAAACAATAAATAAGACTATGCCATGTAATGATATATTCTATGTTAATATTCCATTAAAAAATTTGTCAACAATTTTTTATTTTTTCCAGCAAGCAAAGATCATCTTAAGTGCATATTAATTTATAAGACTGAAGTCAAGTACACTCACACAAGGGTTAGCTGCCGTTCTGAGAGAGGAAAGTGGTAAAAGAATCCCATCATCCATCAGCTGGTATATCATGAACTGGGAATGCAAAACTCAAAAACCTGCACTCAGTGACATATACTCAAAATTATATAATTATAAAAGCCCCTCAAAAGGGGTTAAATAACTTAATGGCTGTTATTTTCAAGGCAGCTGCAGAAAAGAAAAGAGAGAGAGAGAGAAGCTCCCTATGAACCAAAATGGAAAGGTCTCTACTTGATAAGTGAAAAAAGCATGGGACTATACTGTGCACTGGCTCACACATGCATAAAGAAATTCTAGGTGGGTATTGGCAGAAACCAATAAATGTATCTGATTTGGAGGAGAAATGGGAAAAATGGGGCAGTGTTAGAAGTGCAGTGATACTTTTCTCTGTGTATCTTTTAATAATGTTTTATTTCTGAATCATGTGTAGGTTCTACCAATTCAAAAATTAAATTTAAAAAAATCTGAATCTCACCACCCCACTCCCATGCTACAAATAATGATTTATTTTTATCTCCTGCATTCAATTAATGTTCATTTGAATTCTGTTAGTTTTAAAGGGTTTTTGCATTTAAATCCCTAAATTTGTTATGACTTTGCAACTGTGCAAGAATAATAAGCATGAAAAATTTAATTTTATGTTTATGTGCCTTTAGTGTTGTTATAATAGAAAATTTAAGTTAACACTGGGGAGCTATATATTTTTCCCTTTAAAAAAACTCTACATGTCATTTAAATTGAAAGTACTCTGACATAAAAGAAAAAAATCATTTCAGAGAAAAATTGCACTCATTTAGATGGTTCATATAACAACTTGAACATTATTTCTTTGGACAGCTCCCTTCTACTTCATTGGTACAGTTATGATATGAATCCTAACCAAGACTTTATAATGAAAGCATGGTTTTAATCAAAATCTTAATTTTGCTACAAGTTCCAGCAGGGTGAATTTCTTCCATAAAACTTAATAAAGGAGGCATCCTTTTTTAGCAAAAACAAAACTCTGTAATGAACATTTTAAAACTCCTCTGCTTCTACTACCATTACCAATACATACATAACGTCTTTTGAGATCTTCCTATGTGTTAAGTGCAGGACCATGTAGATTATGCAAGTCAGTCATTCGTTTCAACCTTATAAGGCCAGAATCCCGTTAAAATCTCTAGTTTGCAGGTAAGGTATTCAAGATTACTGAAATCGCCCAAGACTTCTAATAAGGGTAGAATCAAGATCTGAATTTAGGCAGACTGACTCAAGCCCACGCCTAACCCATTCCATGATGTCATCTCCCACCACTAAGCCCTGCTAGGGGTTCCTCCCTGCTGGCTAACACATCAACCCTCATGGCTTCAAGTACCTCCATGTGCTGATGCAGACACTTAAGTCAGTGTCTCCTGTTCAACTTTTGTTTGGATTTCAAAATATTTTCAATTACTGATTAGGTAGCTCTACCATCTAAACGTCCCACAGACACCTTATATTCAACAGGCCCCAACACAACACATCATCTGATCCCCATCAACTGGCTCTTCCTCCTCTGTTCTCTCAAGTAGTGATATCACCATTCTTCCACTTTCATAAGCCAATATCCGGGGAAACATTCTCTTCCTCTTCTCATGTCCTTCTCAGACATCTGATCAATTCTATTAATTTTAATTTGTAATAATTCCTGAATCCATTTTTTCCTTTCAATTTTTATTACCACTTCTCTGATCTAGGCTGTCTTCACCTCTTATTGGGACTCCTATACTAAATCCTAACTGGACCTCTTGCTCCAGGTATCTTACCGCACCCAATCAGTCTCAGCATACTCTCCAAGCTGATCTTCCCAAAACATATTGACCATATAAATCCTCTGCTTAGCACCTTTCACTGGCTACCATCAATCTATAGGGTAGAGTCTAAGCTCTATAGCAAAACAGTCAAGGTACGCTATATGCCAGGGCCTGCCTACATTAAAACACTCATGAGAACCTCCTCTGAGCCAGGCACTGTTCAGGTACTAGGGAAGTAGCAGTGGAGAAAAAGAAAAAAATCTCCGCCCAGAGATTTATTCCTGCTGCCTGGCCTGGCTCTCTTCTGTATCATCCTTCTATACATAAACAGAGTCTCATTCTCTCTAACAAGTGTCCCTTAAGCCTTTCTCCTTGCCTCAAGGCTGAATCGGGTACTTCTGTCTAATGCTTGCACTGTATATAATCCTATTCAGCACTCAGAAAAAAAACTGAAACTGACACCTAACGCAACATTTTCCACCAGACTTAAATCCCTTAAACTCAGGGACTGTGTCTTATTTGTATATCCCCGTTAATTAGCACAGAATATGGCACAAATGGTTGTTAGTGGAATACATTAATGAAATCCTTATTGAGAACCTATTATGAAGCAGAAAGCGTGCTGCACACTTCACACACAGTCTTGTTTCATTCAACAATCATAGGACTATAAATTGCTTATCTCACCATTAGCTGCTACTATCACTTTTTGTTGCTATACAGTAAATACTGCCATCTCCATTTTACAAGCCAGAAACTAAGCATAAGTATCTTTGAAATGCCACACAGCTCATTAGCACATGAAAAGAGGCTCACCATCATTAGGCATCAGGAAAATACAAATCAAAACCACAATGAGATACAGCTTCACACCCTAGGAGGGTTATAATAAAATAAGTCAGATAATACCAAGTGCTAGTGGGAATATAAAATGGTGCAGCCACTCTGGGAAACAGTCTGGAAATTCCTTAAACAGTTACATATAGAACTACCATATAATCCAGCACTTCCAGTCCTAGCCACCTACCTAAGAGAAATGACAACAAGGTCACACAAAAGCCCATAAATGAACATTTATAGCAGTGACTACCATTATTCCTAAGAGCCATAAAGTGGAAACAATCCAAATGTCCACCAGCAATGGATGGAAAAACAAAATGTGGCATATTTATACAAGGGACTCTTATTTGGCCGTAAAAAGGAATGCAGTACTGAATCATGAAAGGCTGATGCATGCTACATGATGAACCACGAAAACATTTTGCAAAGTAAAAGAGGCCAGGGACAAAAGACCATGTATTACATGACTCTACGTATGTGAAAGGCTCAGAATAAGCATTCTAGAGAGACAAGTAGATTAGTGTTGTTTAGGGCTGGGGAATTGGGGAAGTGAGAACTAAATGTTCAGGAGTTCTCTTTTGAGGTGATATAAATATTCTAAAAATGAGCATGGTGATGGTTGTGGACACCTGTGCCTACACTGAAAACCACTGAGTTGTACAATTTAAAATGGTGAACTGTATGCTAAGTGAATTCTAGCTCAACAGAGCTATTTTAAGTACAGCCACACGGGCAGCAAAAGAGGAAGCTGGAATCCAAAGCTGGGTCTAACTACAAAGTCTGTGTTGTTTCTGGGAGTCCCACACTGCCAGACAAACGCCAGGACAAAAACCCACATCTGGTCTCTTACATTTCAGCTTTACAAATGTCAAATTACATCCGACTGCAACTCAGTAGAAAGCTAGACAAATTGTCATCTTTAAAATCAAAATCCAAAATTGGTTGTTTCAAATAAAGCCACAGTACCTGAATCAAAACTGCCGAATGTGTCAAAGCATCATTCAACATCGTCAGCACATTTGATGTAGGAACTACCCCAGGATCATGACCCCAAGATGTTATTAGTAATCGATCATAACCCTATGGAAAAGAAATGAATAAAAGATAAAATGGTGTTTAGAAATTAAAAAAAAAAAAATAAGAAGGTCACTATAATGTTGTTTACCAATTTCTATCCTCCTCAAACCACACCTCACACAACGTACCTGGAATATGTCTGGTAGTTTTCGAAGTCTTGTACCTTTGGACAATAAAAGAGATGGTGGTCCTTGACCAGTGATGTAATAAATGTACAGTTTAAACCAGACAGAACTGACTTCTGGGATAGCTGGTCCAATATGCTGTAATCACAAAGCAGGTAAGAGAAAGTTTCAATACATAGGTAAGGCAGCCAAATCTCACAAGGGACCCAGGATAGTTTTGCAAAAGCTAAGCCTCGCGTGTTAACTGCTACTATCCTTATAAAAATAAATTTCAAACGCTCCATTGAAACAGTTTAAATGTTTTCCTAAAACTGAGAAAGCACATCTTACCACTGCAATTGGGTGAATGAACTCGAGTAGAACACCAGGGTTTGAACCTTGGCTTTGTCGTCTCAGCTCTATCATCTTAGGAAGGTCACTTAAACTCTCTGTGCCTCACTTTACTCTCCTGTAATGTGGTGATAAAATATCTACCTTATAAAGACACTATAAGGTTGTTCAGAAAGGTTTAAAACAGCACTTGTCATACAATAAGCTCTATTCCAAAGTGTTAGTAATTGTCATTAATCACATGCAATTTTTCACAAAAGGGGCTATCTAACCTTCCATCCACCTTACTATTCATTTAGTTCATGGACTCCTACTAATGCCTAGAAGCTGTGTTACAGAATAGGAGGAAGTATGTATATGGGATGGTGTTGATGGTTGCGGGGATGGGTACACAAGAAATTATTTTTAAAAGGCTGGTAAATGCCAATCAATAACCACTCCCACTGAATAGAGGACAAATTTGGGGGTGTGGGAGGTATGCTCACCAAAGCAGCTAGAACAACAAAGCAATAAAATCAACCTTGTATAAGGATCCCTTCCTTTCTCCTACACCATTAACCTGGCACATCTAGGAAAATCAGGCAGGATGTAGCACTGAAGAACAGTGACATGATCCCCTCTGAAAATGGCACAGGCCACAATGTCCTTGCTAAGTACACAAATACACAACTGATTTATTTTTAAAAAGTAAAAAGCCAGCAGCAATGTTCACAAGTCAATTTACAGATAACTAGAGTTTTAGCTTTTAAACATAATCCTTCCTTTCCAGTTTATTTAGCAATCATAGAAGCCTCTTATTCTTCCTAATTAAATTGACTTTTTCCCTCAAGGCAATCCAGGCTTCCTTAAGAGCATCCAAAACATTCTCTTTAAATTTAAATTTAAATTGACTTTTTCCCTCAAGGCAATCCAGGCTTCCTTAAGAGCATCCAAAACATTCTCTTTAAAATACTGCGTTCGTAATTGAACACCAATAAAAAAAAAAATAAAATAAAAAAAAAAAAAGAAAAAAAAAAAAAAGAAAAATATATTCAAATAAAAAAAAAAAAAAAAAAAAAAAAATACTGCGTTCATCAATGTGGCGCCTGGGTGGTTCAGTTGGTTGAGCATCTGACTCTTGGTTTCGGCTCAGATCATGATCTCAGGATCCTGAGAATGAGCCCCACGACAGGCTCCTTGCTCAGAGCCAAGACTGCTGGAGATTCTCTCCCTCTGCCCCTCTGCCCACTCGCACATGCGCTCTCATTCACATAAAGTCTTTAAAAGATATTAATAAAACACCACATTCATCATGAAAACTTCAATGTATCACAAGTTGCTAGACGATGCGTGAATAAAACATACCATTTCTACCCTCACAAACTGAACCGAACATCTTTCAACAGCATAAAATACAAAAGTGCTTTCTGAGTTACTGGTTTTAATATCTGGCATCTGCAAACTGAAAAATAACATGATAAACCAGTCAACCTCTTCATCAAGTCACCTCAAGGACGTCTGAAATGACAGCACTGGTGATACTTCACATGGCTCTTTACCTGAGGGGTACAGCTGCTCACAGGCCGGATTTCATTGGTGAGAGGAGCCATGGACACGAGCAGTGTGTAATTTTTGTTGAGAACTCGGCTGCAGGTTGCAGGGTCCAGACCAAGGAGGCTCTCACAGCGTAAGAGATCCAGAGGAAAACCTGAATCATGACCAAGCACACACACAAAATGAAAGACTGATGATGTGACACAACATCTAAGACAAAATATTGGTAACTACCTTAGTGTTTAAACATTGTTTTCATAGACAGAGTACCCCTATTAACAGTGTCAAATTTCCCTGGAAACAGGAACTCAGGCCCTTTAAGACTTAAAGCCAACAGTCTTTATTCCCTGGTCTAGGAAGATAATTGTCTACTGGTGTTTCATGAAGCTACTACTTTTACGATAAAAGTATGGATTTGCTCTATCTTCCTTCTTCTCCATCTCCAGCCACCCCAGGGCAGTGGTATATTAGAAAGAACCATGTGCCACAAAGAAACAGTGTCCTGGCCTCCCTCAATTTCTGTTTTCTACAAAGAGCTTCACCACCAAGTTCT
The DNA here is from genome assembly GCF_053574225.1 of Canis aureus. Lineage (NCBI taxonomy): Eukaryota > Metazoa > Chordata > Mammalia > Carnivora > Canidae > Canis > Canis aureus. The sequence continues at coordinate 25,146,895 of NC_135624.1, read as the reverse complement.
GAATTTGGTATAGGAACAAGAGTTCCTCATTAACAATATGTGCCCAAGTCTGCTGGTCCATAAAGCACAAACTCACTCAGCATATAATAGATTTTAAGTGTTCCCATTTGTAATCCTTTCAGAAAATACCAGTCCTATTTGTTCTCTAAAAAGATAATGTAAGACTGAGAGAAACCAAGTCAGCCCTTCTCCCTCTCAAGCAAGAATGAATCAAAAACCATGTGGCCTGCTCAAAGGGTCTAGAAGCAGTGAGTACAACTAGCACCAGGCCTTTGGTCTTCAACATCACACTCCAGGAAAAAGAGATCAGGCTCCTACCAGGAGAAAGGCTGATTCCAGGACTAGACAGAAGTTCAAGAGGAAACTGTTTTGCCAGAAAGTAAAAAACTGCCCCAAAAGTAAAAAATTTTTTTAAAAGATGGAGGCATGGCACAAGGAAACTGGAGCCAGCTTGAGGGGAAATCCTACCGGCAAAATGTGAGGCCACTCTAGCATATGCGTAATTAAGAGAGAGCAATGACTAATGATAAGCCATTGGAAAAAAACAGAAATTTATCAATCCATACTGAGAATATAAAAGAATGCTTAGTCTCAGCTATTACTAGAACAGGAGTTGGAAAATATGAGCAATTTACAACAACCATCACAGTGAAGAATGGTTCAGGCAGGACTACCACTGGATATTCAATACTCAGGGTGGGGCTGGGGGGGTGGGGGGGAGGCAGGCGGATATACTGATGAGGAGCAGGATATGTGCATGGTCTTAAAGTATCTGCCCATAGATTACTTAGCAGTTTCAAGTGGGGAGAATATTTAACTATACAGTAGGAAAACCAGAAAACACATCAACTAACTAACATCACAATGGACAGACAGAAATTACATGCCTCCAGATGTCATACCCTTAGGAGAACATGACATTACTTCAGTAATACACTAAACTTGAGTGCATAATCTGAATCTAATCACAACAAAACATCACACCCACCTAAGTGAGAAACTTCCTCATAAGGCCAACAAAAAGGGACTATAGTCTTAAAAAATAAGAATGTTCTAGGACAAAAAGAAGTTAGAAATTTGTTTCAGAATAAAGGTGATAAAGGAGACGTGACAATTTAATGTAGTATCAGATCTTAAACTAGATCCTGTACTTGAGAGGGGCAAAATGCCATTAAGGACATTATTGGGTCAACTGATAAACAGGAATACAAATGGCAGGATTACTGTATCAATATTAAATCTTCTGAAGTTGATGTAAGGGAATAGCCCTGTTCTTAAGAAACATAGCCTGAATAATTTTGTGGAGAAAGACCATATACAACTTGCTCCCACATTCTGGGTTAAAAGTAATTATACTATCCTTAAATTTTTTGTAAATTTAAAATATTTCCAAATAAAATGTTAATAATGGAGGAGAGAGTCATACAGATGTCAGGAAGAACATCTCTTCCACACAACTGGTAAAGAGGGAGGCAGGAGAATAAAGTGGCTGTAAGACAAATCTGGCTACAGCCAGATGTGATGTTAATTTTGAAGTAAAATCAGAGTTGAGCAGGTGGCTTAGGAAAAGGAGAAAAGGGAAAGAATTCTATTAAGACTATAGAAATTTATACTTGATTACGTACAATAAATCAAGAACAAATTTAATAAACAGAAATCACAGCAAGTGAAAAAATTGTCGGATAAAAAAAATCTTAGGAGAGATTAAACATTGAAAGCTCTAACTAGTACCAAAAATAGTCAACTATCTAACCTCAAAAGTTAGAAAAACACTTAACTACTTTCATACAGATAAGGTTTCGGTTTTTCATTTAACTTACTTTTTGGTACATAGACTATTCATGGTGAAAAACAAAGTTTAGTCCAGACTACTAAGCCATAGATTCATGAATAAATCAATGAAAAGCTTAATGTTCAGGAGAAGATAATAAAAGTGATACAGCACGGACGCCTGGGTGGCTCAGAAGCGGAGCGTCTGCCTTTGGCTCAGGGCGTGATCCCACAGTCCTGGGATCGAGTCCCACATTGGGCTCCCTGCATGGAGCCTGCTTCTCCCTCTGCCTGTGTCTCTGCCTGCCTCTCTCTCTGTGTCTCTCATGAATGAATAAATAAAATCTTAAAAAAAAAAAAAAAAGATTTAAAAGTGATAGAGCAAAGGAAAAAATATTTTTTTTCAAGAAAACACGGACTTAAGTCCCATCTCTTCCACTGACTAATCATACAGGCCATAATGACTAAATGGGCAAGAGATATGACCAAGACAAGCTTCAATTCTTTATCTATAAAATGAGTTACTTGCCTGGTCACTGGTACTAACTCTCGTAGATGCTATGATGGGCAGGAAAGGTTGGTGTATTTCAAGATGGCCATAACAGAGTATCTCAAATATTTTAACCCATTATCTCCTTAAGTCACTAAAAAGTAATTTCAGGATTTTTACATTCAAAGACATCTTCAAGATTGTGCTGCTCATTGCTTAGGTCACAAGATCTATTTGGTAGCCAAAAAATAGCTATTAACAAATGTTTCATGAATAAGTGCTTTGGCCTCTTGGCATCTGGTGACTTAATATTCTCAGTTCTAACTATTAATGAATAATCTGAAAAAGAGCCCCTGCATGGAATCATTCCTAACGCAGAACTCTGACCCTGACACCCTAAGGCTGTAGAAGCAAGTCACGAGGAACTGAGTGTATGCAGCTTCACTCAGCTCAACCACTCAGCATATCTGTCTTTACACCTCTGCGACCACTTTTATGAAGTAACAACTGATTCCATCCTTAAATTTTTAAATTGAGCTAAAAGAAAGCCAGATGCTGGTGAAAGTAGAATGAGAATGAAGATGACTAAGAAACCAACGGTGAAACTGGTGATGAAATTTAATGTTCTCAGGGTGTTAAGAGTTCAGAGTTCCAAGATGCAGATCCTGTGAGTAAGCGAGGGCTGGTGCCAAATGCTCTTCACTGGTGCCCAAGCCACGTCATCTTTTTAAAAACATACATTTCAGGGTGACGCTGCTCTACTCAGAACTGTCTGTTCAGCTACAGTTTGGGAACCCTCTATCTATCCCACACTCGAGAGCTCACACCAGAGCAAGAGCCACAGTTAAGGCTCATCATAGATTAAAACTGCCATGGCTTCTTTCTTTTACTCTTTAAAAAGGTTCTCTGTTCTTTTTATTTTTTTTAAAGCAAAATACTTTTGTAAATATTACAGCAGCATTTCCATCAGAAGCTCCTGTTTATTCCTTTTATAGAATCTAATCTTTCATTCAGGAAGTGTAACATTTCCTGAACCAACTAAATTTTGTCATTTGTTCACCCCTCGAACTGAGGCCAGTACTAAACACCATCCAGCCACTTAAACAAATTAACCATTTTTAGAGGTCCTAAGCAGATTTAGATACTACAAATGTCAGTGGCATACAAGAAAAGAGAAAAAGTTGGGGAATCCCTGGGTAGCTCAGCGGTTTAGTGCCTGCCTTAGGCCCAGGGTGTGATCCTGGAGTCCTGGGATTCAAGTCCCACATCGGGCTCCCAGCATAGAGCCTGCTTCTCCCTCTGTGTCTCTGCCTCTCTCTCGATCTGTGTCTCTCATGAATAAATAAGTTAAATCTTTAAAAAAAAAAAAAAAAAAAAAAGAGAGAGAAAGGAAAGTTAAGAAAGAGTTAACAGGCAAAAAAATTCACAAAACAGGCCTCTAGTTGGAAATTCGACATGACGTCTATACAAAATGTATTAAGCGATGATTAGATAAGCAAGCATGACCTGTTTAATTTCTTAGAAAGAAGGTCCATAGGGTTATGTCTTCAAAATCAAGTACATTTATCATACCATAATTGGGTTGGTCTGGCTGTGCAGTCTGTGCAACTAGATCTTTATTATGACGCAGAAACAATATTGTGTTTCTCAGAGTAAGTGCATGATCAAAATATCTCTGTGCTTCTCCTTCACCAGTGCTCTGAACCTAAACCAAGAGAAAATAAATTGTGCAATATGACTCTCAAGTCATTCATCCTAATATATAATAATACAATAGTGACATTAAGACATTAGAATCACTAAGCCAAAAATTTGCCCAGGCAACATCGAAACAAATATTAATCTAAATCTCAATTGTTTCCATTTGAATTCATCTTTGAAGATGACAGAAATTACTCCAGCAAATAAAACTAACAATTTTAAACAACCAAATAATACTAAACTATACCATTATACGTTGTATCTCCCACATATTATTCAAATACAGTGCTTAAAAAAAAGTTAAGATCTATATTCTGCTTCATCCAGAAAAGTACTCCAATCCATGGTCACCAATTATACCTCTAATTCTCATCATCATGTCCACAGTTCTGTATCACTGGCTGCAAGGGACAATGGAGTATGTGATTCAACACAGCTGTTTCGACACTACTAAATATACAGCTTAAAATCATTCAAAAAGAATTCACCAAGTCCCTATTATGTGCTGGGTATGACCTGTCTAGGAATATAGGGACAGAACAGTGGACAAAACCCCTGTGCTCACTGGCCTTACATTTTAACACATGCTTTTCTGAAACTGAGTCAAGTACTTCTTTAACATGTAAAAATACATCACAGAAACAACATAGGAAATGGAAGGACAGGTCTACAGGGGAAAATGACTAAATTAGATTGACATTAAAAAATAAGATCAATCAGGGTATTTGGGTGACTCAGTCAGTTAAGGGGTCTGCCTTTGGCTCGGGTCATGATACCAGGGGTCCTAGGATCTAGCCCTATGTTGGGCTCCCTGCTCAGTAAGGAGCCTGCTTTCTCCTCTCCCTCTGCCCCTCCCCCTCTGCCCCTCCTCCCTCTATCTCAAATAATAAAATCTTTAAAAGAAATAAGATCAACCAATAAAATTTAATCAAAATGAGGCTTCTTAAAATACAGTTACGAAACTATTTTTAACTAAACTTCAGACTAAAAAGATTTCCCATGAATGACCATGCAGCATAAAAGGATATAGATATATAAAGAATAAAGAAATCTTCCAATTTGCTACCTGTGATAAGACTAGTTGAGGTGAGAAAAATAAAAATCAGGAAAACAGAACTTAAAATGTGCTAGAAAATAAATTTATTGGCAAAAGATACATAATTTATTAGAAATGGAATTAACAAGATATTAAAAGCACTGATGGAACAATAGATGTATAAAGGTAAAATAAAAGAGACTAATTAATAGCAAGGATTATCTCAAATATAGTTCTATACTATCAAACTAAAAATCCTATGAAGAAAGAGTGAAAAAACGTTATAGTCTTTTTATTAAGATATAAGGAAGTTAACAGAATCATCAAAAATCCTCTCAGTAGTACATTTAATATACAGAGTTCATCATTAAAGCATGAAAGGTACCAAAATTATTAGTCAAGGAAGAGATTCAGGACACAAACTATTTGCATAAAGAGCAGACAACAAAAAAACAAAAAACAAAAACAAAAACACAAACAGACAAAAAACCTAGGGAATGGAAAACCACAAAAGGTCAATCAAGATTTAGAACTAAAGACAGCTAGGGCTATCTTCATGGACGGACAAGGTGGCTAAAAGCAAATAATTGCAAAGTCTTCAAGAGGCTAAAGTGAGAATGGACATAAATATGGTAACCAGGGACACTGTTCCAGATTTAAGATAAAAGGAACAAAAACTTCAAATTAAAACTGCTGAAGAGATCTAGAGTCATGCTCAAAAAAAAAAGAAAAATTAAAGGCTATTTTAGAAAAATGTAACTTAAAAAATAACAAACTATATCTATAGTCCATTTCATCAAACCAAATCATGCTAAGTGATAGATAAGGTCACAAATCACTTTGTAAATCACAAAATCTGTTCATCCACTTAATATTTTTAAGTGTAAATGACTGTGGCAGTATTAACGTGGAGAATGGGGTAGTAATGAGCAACAATGTGCCAAAAATCAACAGAATCAATATCAAGCAAGAAACTGTACCAAATGCCCTGACATCCCATACTGAGCAACCCAGATTTACCTTCTCTAGTTCTATAAGAAAGCTGTCCAGAGACTCATCCGAGAGTTTGCCAACTTCAAACATCGTGACTGCATGGCTTTTTAAATTCTGGCATAAAGAAACAAAAACAAAAACTAAAATGGATCTTAAAACCTTATACAAGTCTATTATGAGTAAGTTCTGATTTTCTCTTTCTATATGAAACAGAACATTTTATATTTATATTATCCTTTCCAATATAATCAAACTTAAAGGTGAGTGAGATGCAAGGCTGATTCTTCTAATTATAAAAGTAACCCTCACTAAAGTTACTACACTCCTCTAAGGAATATAAAACAAAGACAATTACATTTTGTGTTTTCAGGAATAAATCCAGTACTTAAAAAAGGGTCTCAAAGCATGAACTATTTTACATCTGATCTTTAAACACTGTCATATTCAAACAAGAATTTGACTTACTGGTGAAAGATTTCCCATCATTAAAAAGGCAGTAAGAGTTGAGTCAAATAGAAAAGCAATACGCTTTGTGTATCCTGTAGACAAACTCAAACTGCTTACACTGGCTGTGTCAGCTGGGAAAAAAAAAAATCCTAATTTAGAATCGAGTAAATGAAAATTATTCTTTGCTTACCATTTGGAAGGAGAAAAATCTCATTTCAACTTTATTTAATAACTGTAGAGTACATAACTCAATATAAGCAATTTTGTAGTCCTAAGAAGGCCAGTCCTACCTACCTCCAACCAGAGAAAGTTAAAAAAAATATTTTTTTAAAGTACTTACTTTTGTAGTAAATTTCTTAAAAGCCAATAATAAACCAAGACTTGATAATTGTCAGAACAATAAGACTAGCTAGCCTAACCTTTAGACAAGCCACCTAGCTCAGATAAGACCCTGTGAACAGAAGCCTATGCTGTGCTCCCTCCCCACCCCAACATAAAACCACATGTAGCCCCCTTGTGTATTTACTATGCTTTGCTTCCCTTTGTGCTTAGGCCATGCTGAGGCCTTCCCTCACTCACTAGCTGGCAAGCTCTTATTCACCCTTAGTCCAATTATCATCCTCTCCATGAAGGCTTCACCAGCCTTTAGGCGACAAGAGAGCTTTTCCTCTGCTTCCCACAAGCACCAAAACACTTCTTGCACTGTTGTGATTTTTGTGCTCATACTGCCTTCTCTCTCCCTAGATATAATTCTCAGAAGGAAGGTACCCTATTCCTGTCAATGCCTAGCATATGGGTAAGTACTCAAGGTCTGCATATCAAATGAATGATATCGAGAACAAAGTCTGGAGTTAACTGTGAGTGTACGTATAGACACATGGCGTATCTATAAACAGACTCTAAATTAAACTGAGTAACTGCTAACCTGGATCTTCTTGACTATTTGTATCCGTGTCAGTAGCTGACGAAGCTTCTTGTACAGGACTCCTACTTTCCCCTCCATCCCATGATAGCAGCATCTTTTGTGGATCTAAAGTACTCCTATTAATGAAGAATACATCCATGTTTTAAAAACCATATAATTATCTTATATACAAATAGCTACCAATGTCAGTACTCAAATTATGAATATCCACCCAAATCCAGTCTTATGTGCAAGCCCAAAATTCAGATGTAGCCCTAAAATGCTCTGCCTACATACAACAATGGTTCTTAATTAAGACTCACAGATTGGGTTCAGGGAATTTGAGAACTCTTTAAAGCTATATGTAAAATACTGTATGTCCTTTTCTCTGGGGAAAGGGTTCTTGTTTTCATTAGATTCTAAAGATTCACCACACAAAAAGGATTAAAACCACTAATATATAGAGTTCACCTCAACTGACAAGCTGACAAAATTTCTGTACATAAAACAATGTTTTTTTCAAAAGGAAACTCTAATATACCATACTGAGTAAATGAGTTACTTTAATCTGTTTACAGATGGAACATTCCTCCACGATGAATGAAGCTGATCCAAATTTATTACTTGTCCCTTCTTATGGGCAAAGCCCAATCGGCAGTACATTGAAACAGCGTTCTGAAAGAACATAAAGGAAGAAAGCATTTAAAATAAACTACTAGATATCAGAATATTTGTAGAAATAAAATATTGTCATAGACTATGCTTATAGCAATCCTCAAACATTTTCATTCCATAACTAAAAAAAACATTCTTCAGTGGGCCTACTCTTCTCCTAAGGTCTTCACATATATAGGAGAGAGTGCTTCCAGTTCTGTGGCCTGGCGCTCTCTAAGAAGCAGAAGTGGTTGCAGTGAAGCAGAAGTTGCTGCTTTAACTGACCTCATGTGTGAGTGCTGGCTTTCACGCCCTGGGGTAGAATATTGCTTCAGGGCCCTTATCTTGCTCTTTCATATCTTTGCAGGTACCCCTTTACTCTCCTCACTCCCTTGGATAGCCAATAAGAATCTGTCTGTATTTCTCAGTAGCTTATCAAGACAAAAGTCTGTAATAAAAGCCATTTGGTATTTATAGTACAAATAAAAAGAATATAAAAATTACATACCTTAACTAGGGATAAGTCTATTTCAAGGACATTTGCAAGCTAGAAAATAAAACAAAAAATTATTTACATTCCTAGAATTATCAGTATTACACAGTTATAATAAACAACTGAACCCATAATCAACAAAATTTTAAATTATGAGTAATTGAAAGACTGAATAAATTTTGAAATCAGACTTTCTTCTTTCCTTATGTCTAAGATGCTCAGAGAAGTATAAATCCAGATAGTAACCATAACGATGGAAGATTCTTTACCCTTTAGTTTCATTTAAAGTAAGAAAATGCTTACGTCAATCAACAGTCTACAATCCTTTTACCAAGAAATCTTTTTTAAAAAATTACTTACCAAATTCTAAGTTATTTACTAAAAGAAAGTTACTATGTATATATGAAAAGTAACTTAAGAATAGTGACTTAATATATTAATCATCTATGGTCTACCCATGTAGATTCTGAAAACATTTTAACCATATCATTAAATAATTTTATCTACTTCACACACTTGTTTTATAATCCTGAGGTCAAGTTCATTCATAAGACACTGTCATACTTACCTCTGCAACATTAGTATGCTCATCTATTGAAACAAATATCTTATAGAGTAGAGTTTCAAAATAATCACCTTGTACCCGATTCATTACAAAACCTTCAAGAGGAGGAACTAAAACAAAACAGATTTTTATCAGTGACACAGTTTTATAAAACAAGAAAGCATAATTCAAATCCCTATTCAAAAAGAGAAACCCCTACCTTAGGGACTAAATTCAGCTTTTGATTTATTTTATCCATTCCCCAGCAAGTTTTCTAAAACCCCCAAAGTTAAGGCCATATAGAACCTTGTCTACACAGAGGGACTCTGATAATAGAACACAAATTCTACAAAGAGTAACTCCACAGAATTCTTAGCATTTCTGAGGCAGAGGAAGTGCTGGAGGACACGAACTGGGTAGAAAGGCAAGGGGGCTGGGGCTGCTTCCGAATGGGGAAGGCTGCAATGAATGTGTTTTAATGCCTCACAGATAGCAGGGGTGACTAGGCTAAAGCAGAAAAGCAAAGGACAGAGTTGCTGTGCTGTACAAAGACCAGGTGGACAGAGTACTGTCTTTCTCCCATCATCCCCACTGCATCCTGAGAAGAGAGATAGTTCATCTGCATGACCAACACTTTTACCAGCAATCACTGGGATCATTTGCTCTTTAGAGCTTTCTGTTCTGTGTCCTCCTCAGTGGCCTCAATGGGAAGAAGGGCAAGATTTTCTTCAGCACAGGAGACAGCCCAGCAGTGGCTGTCCGCCTGAAAGTGTATTCATACTCGTTTCTCTCCATCTCTTTGATCCAAAAACTCTAATCCACTTTACTAGAGCACTCTGCCCAGCTGAAAACAAAGAGGCACTATGCCTTCCTTTAAAACTCTCCCCTGTGCATGTTTCCCTTGAAAATATCCTGGGAAGAAAGAGGGCCTAAGCCATCAAAGGGTTTGAGTATCCCTGTGTCCCCTGGTCCTAATACCATCTAATTGCACCCAGAACCTAAACTAATCCTAACAAAGAGAAATCAGACAAAATTTAAATGGTCAAAACAAAGACACTGCAAAAAATCACAATGTACATTTCAGGACAGGTTATTTATTTTCCAGATCTGGCTCATGTCCCTTTCTAATTTAGCATTATCTATAGTTCCAGTCATCCAAGTACTTTTAAGGATCATAGGTTTCTCTTTAGAAACCCCATATTTGATATAATTAATTCTTTTCCTACGCTATCAATTGTGTGAATAACAGCAAACATTGACTGAGCACATACTAAGTGCCAGACTGCTGCCACGTACTTCACATGTACAATTTCTTCTAACCTTCTTAACCTCATGAGATGTTCAACACTACACCTCTACATTTTAGAGATGAAAAAACAAGACATTTAAGAGGTTAAAAACACAATTTACATCTAGGTAAAAAGAATAACGCAACTCTACATGAAGAGGTACCATATAGTCTCCAATAGATACTAAATTAAAAAAACGAAGTACAAACTATAATACACCATCTGTCTAAAACTAAAACCACACAAAAAAGGGTATATACATACTCAAAAAAGGCTATGTACTTAGCATACTTTTGGAAAGATAAGCAAGAAACTTAACAGTGGACCTGAGAGAGAAACTGGGTACCCAGGCACAGAGGTCAGAGAGAGATATTTCTACATTCTTCTAAAATTTAGAATTTTATATCCTAACAATTGCTTACTCAAAAATAGGTTGAAAAACAAACAAACAAACAAGCTCACATGGTGGTTGCAAGAGGTGAGGGGGTGGGCGAAATGGGTGAAAGGAGTAAAAAGGTACAAACTTCCAATTATGAAATAATTAAGTCCTGGGCATGTAACTTATGGCATAGCAACAATTGTTAATAATGCTGCAGTGAATAACTGAAAGTGGCTAAAAGAGTAGATCCTAAAAGCTCTCATCATAAGAAAAAAATTCTCTGCAAACTATGTGTGGCAATGGATGTTAATTAGACTTGCCGTGGTGCTCATTTCACAAAACGTACAACTATCAACATTACAGTTTATATCTGAAATTAGCATAGTGTATTTTAATTATAAGTCAATAAAAAATAACTAAGTATTTTAAACATGCTAAGAAAAATAAATAAATATAAAGGAAAAAATACCTGGAAATAGCCAAGAAAGTTATTAAAAAAAAAAAAAAAAAAAAAAAAAACTCACAAAGCTGACCTGGCCATAACTAATATTAAAAGTCACTTTAAGTCACTGTAATCAAACAACATAGTACAAGAATTAAATCAGTGAAGAAAAAAGGATATCAGAATTAGATCCAATGTAGAGGGAAATTCAATGTATGACAAAAGTTATACTTCCATTCAGTGATAATGAGTTATTGAAAAAACAGTCTTAGCATTTATCCAAATGTTACTGTTTTCCAGGTTGGGCCCTATTTCACATCAAATACAAAAATAAGTTCCAGCTATAGGTTTGGATTTGTATGATAAAAGTTTTTAAGAATTTTTAGACTATTTTTGTATGTGTCCTGAAGTATACTATTCAAGCATAACAGAAATCTAAAAGCTATAAATGAAAGGGGAAACATAATTTGAGCAAGTATACAGTTGGGATGCATGATGGACTAAACATGTTTTAACAACAGACCCTCTTGTGACTATTCTCTTCAAACTATCTCTCTCCCCCAATTTCTTTGTTCTATCCTCCAGAGTGCTTGTTTTGTTGAAACACAGCTGAAATGCATTCTCAGAAATCAACTTCTGGGGTCTTTTGTGCTAAATGTGCTAAAAGTGATGGCTTTCATGCTGTTAAACTGCTTTCCTTTCACGAGTTATTCCAAATTGGGGAACATCTCATGTTCCGTGGTGATAAGGAGGGTACATTCAGCACTTAGAAGAGCATGAGTCTGTCTGTACCATGAAAAATGCTGGACACTAAGAAAAAGCATGGCAAAAACACATCACTGTAATGGAGTAGCCATTCACTTGGCCTTTCTCTGACTACACCTTTCAAATGCACTTAGTGCTAATGTGAGTCAATGTTCAAACTCTCAAGTCAACAGGGACCAAAATGAACTAATCCAAAACCAATCTTTTTAGGTGACTCTCAAATGAGTCAACATCACTTTATCGATGAGAATAAAGACTACAGTAATGCATAATGCATTCCAATTTTCCCACAGTGACAGGAAGCCACTACTGGCCCTGTCCTCCAGAAATCATTTCCTTATCAAAACCTTTCAAATTGTAAGAATAGTATTTCATTTGTCATAGCATCAATTATACTAACCAGAATTAGTATTTAATTCCTTTCTGGCTGTCTTTCCAAACTTAAAATAGAATTCAGGTATGCACATGGTTCAAAATCCATGATTAAAAGAATCACAGACACATGCTACCACAAATAAAGGTCAGGACACACTACAGCACGATAACATCTCAGGATTCAACACTGATACAAAGGAATACTTTTGTAATAAGCCCCCATTATCACTCAATAGTCAATAGCAAAGTCATTCCCCTGGAAATTTTTGACCTTTCATGTTTGATTACACAAACATTAAATAGTATGTTTATATGGTAAGAGATATCAATGAACAAGAACAAAGCTGAAAGATATGCTGGAAAACATACCAGTAACACGTAACTTAAATCAAGTGCTTCTATAAATTGGTAAGAAATCTAACCTAGAGGAAAAAAGCTCCACTGTGGTTCAAGGATGTTAACCACATCACTGCTATAGTAAAAAAAAAAAAAAAAAAAAACTATAAGCAACCTAAATAACCAGCAATAGTGGATTGTTTTAATATACTGATCAATCCACAAGGAAATACACAGGGCTTTGATATTGGTTTAACTTGGGGAATGGGTGAAGGACGAAGGGAGGAGTAGATAAAGACAAAAAAGACAACAGTGACAGGAAAAAATAAGACAAGTACACAGAGTGAAAATATCAGATATGGCAGGACTGAACATCTGCAAAACCAGTTATGCACTGAACAAAGACAAAAAGGACACTATAATCTATAAAAACATTGAGCTGATTCAGGATGTGAGAAATTTATTTCAGGCTTCCATTATTTCAACATTGTGTGTACAACAACATGAAGATAAAAATAAGGAATTTAAATAAAACACACTGGCAATGTGTGACGATGTAACACATTTTCAAAGAGGAGACACCCTTCTTTGAAAAATTCTAATATCATAGGTCTTAGAATGCTATGTGTCTAATTTATTAGGGTGATATATGCAATACCCCGCACCTAGTAACCATTCAAAAATACTGGAAAATACTGGAAAAGTGTGTGTGTAGAAGCACACACTTACCTGCTATACAACTGTCATCAGATATCGGTACATCCAGATAAATAAATCCTTTGTTATATAAGCCTACAGAAGCAAAAATACTTGTTTTAGAGGGAATACTAAACATCAGCAAATTTAAAACAAAACAGATTCCTGATTTTCTGTAAAGATTCTCACAACAGAACGCTAGATGGAGAAAAAATAGTAAACAGAAGAAGAAAGAATTAAAGTTTTGAAATCTGTTTTCTTCCTATGCTCAGAACTACAAAAAGTACCTTATGATTCATTTGTATAAATTTCTAATGTATGTGAATAACTGTGGCCACAGTGGGGAACAACGGACTAAAATCACATTTCAAACAGTAACATGCCTTAGGAAATAGTACTATGTGTACCTAATTGATAAAAATCGTTCTTTAGTGTTGATGGCTTAAAACAAGTTTTTATCGTTGACAAAAGACCATTTCTACTAACCACTTACTATGTACTACATTGTAATCTAGCGATCCAGAGAGCTGAGGGCCTGCATCGATGATCTTATCAATAGCGCATTTCTCAGGCAAAGTGCATATCTAAGAAAAGCAAAATATTTTCAATTAGGTTCTATCCAAATTAATTCATAAGTCTCCTAAAATCTTATGTTTAAATCAATGATTGTTATGATTATGATTATTATATATGATTACATATTATTACATGTTATGTTATATATTATACGATTATGATTATTATGTGTCATTAGCTGAATGTACCACGTATTTTTTTATCACTCTAGAATTCAAATGAAAAAGCTATGCACATAACTGTCAATTAAGATGCCATAATATGCTACCGACAGAATGGAGGACAAAGTAATTAGAAGTATCAACATTTGCTGTTAAGTATTAAGTGTTACCTAATAAATACCAATTTTTAATAATTTTAAGTGGGAATCAGATCCATTTGCTGAGTCTGAATCTCTCAGATCGGAAGTTTACTCAGACTCCACTCGGATATTATCAGTGACAGGAAGTTTGCTATCTTATGACACAGTCTGACGGCTGTAAGGAAGTTCTTACATTGAAGCAAAATTTCTAAGCCTTCTGCTCACAGGATTTAATCTGCCCTCTGAAGTAAATTAAAACGCAAACTAAAAAAAGTCCACATGTTTGCCTGCATTCCTTCAACTACACAGAAACATGACCTGGTCTCTAGGCCCTCTGGTCCACTTGCCCACCTCCTTCCCTCTAAATTAGCATTTCTTTTACCATGAATAGGCTTATTTCAAATGTGGTCAGACCGCTGAGAATATAATTTCCCTTGATCTTGGCACTCTGTCCCTATCAGAGTACCTCTCTCTTCAGTACAGCACGCCAGCAGATTGACTTAAGAGCACAATTCCTTAGCAAACTGCCTGAGGTAAAATCCTGGACCTTCACTATCTCTGTGACCGGAACCATTACTTCCTTTCTCTGTGCTTACTTTCCTCCTATGTGAGATGGAGTACAAATAACACACACCCCTGGGGCTGCTATAAGAATCAAATGAGACAATATAAAAAGTGCTTGGAAGAGAGCCCGGTGCATCCAAGGTGCAGCAAGTGCTCAAGAAGTGCTGGCCGGTATTATGGCTGGTAGCTGCAGCATCACATCACTTCAGATGAAATTTATATCTAATCAAAGTCCCCAGATTACTGTACATGAACCAAGTCAAGTCTCTCTCATCATTTTATTTTTAAAGATTTATTGATTTATTTGAAAGAGAATGTGCAAGTGTGCACATGCAAGCAAGGAGAGGGGCAGAGGGAGAGAGAATCTCAAGCAGACTATCTGCTGAACATGCACCATGATGTGGGGCTTGACCTCACAACCCTGAGATCACGATCTGAGCCAAAATCAAAAGTCAGACGCTCAAGTGAATGAGCCACCCAGGTATCCCTCCCTCATTATTAAAGAGTATTTTTAAAACCCACCAATATTCTAGCCTACTATGGTCATTTAAAACTCTGAATTTATGTTTAATTTTCTTCAGGAAAACCAAATAGTGTTACTTTTTAGAAAAATTAAGAAAACATTCAGAATTAAAAATTATAAGATATCTTAAAAAATAAAAATCCTATGTCTAATTTCTAAAGATATCTACCTTTATGTCATCTTCTGTGATATATCCAGCCTGCACCACCCACCACGCCTCTATGGCAATCTCTACTGGCTTTACTGGTAGAAGATCACGAGCTGTTTTCCTTCTGAAAAATTTCTGCAATGGTAGAACATTTGAAAATTTGCAATCAGCCTGAAATCACTACTTTCTTTTTTACTGATCATAGTATAAGACTTTCTAACAGGTTAAATAAATATCTTTTAAAATTCTTATGCTTTAAAATCTGAAGAATTCTAGATATCTTAAATAGAGAAAGTCATTCTTCAATTATTTCGAAGTAAATTAGTTCAAAACACTAATCATCAAGTCTGGATCTAAATCCAGAAACTCAAAGGAAATTTAGGAGGTAAAAACGAATTTGGAGAAAGTGTCCTTATTTTACCCATCAAGTGACCACTGGGAGTGGAATGAGCAAGTAAAAAGACCAGCAAAGTTAATTTTAAAAAATAAATGTCTTATTCCTTAAATATTTTAACTCACTAATCACATAAGCATAACCTAGAGAATACAGAGGAGTTGTTTTGGTATTATTTCTGTATTAAGCATATTTTACTTGATCAAAGAAATTTCGATTTATTATTTCTACCACTTCACACAATCAGAATGTGTGATAACAAGGAAAAAGTGAAAAAGGAAGGGAAACAACTAACTTACTTTTGATGAACGACACTGATTCATCAGATCAATGTACTGGTTTCTTCCTATGCCAAGAAGTCTTAGACCTGAAAGAAAGAGCCTTTCCTTTAAAAACATTTAATGCACCTTAAAATATCAGTACACTCAGGTCTTTTAGGAAAAAAACTTCGGCTTTTGTTCATCTTTTGATGACTGATTAGCCATCAATATCAAATTAAAAGGAATTCTTCAAACAAAATATAAAAGAAAACCAAACTGGGAAAGTTGAACTCAAGCTGACACCTCTGACAATGTCACATGGTAATATTTTTAAAAAGCAGAAGCCCTCCGAATTTTAGGAAGTCAAAGCGTACTTCTCAGCAAAAGTTTCTCCTTATACAATATAATAGTGTCACATGTCAAATATATACTTCCTTAAAATAAGCATAATAAAGCAAATTATATTAGTAACAACTGTGTATCATGTTGTAAAACTATCGTGTACAGATTTTCTACCCTCATTAGGTAAACAACACAGCCCAAGTATCAGAAAGAACTCCATTTTCTAGCAATATAGACTAGCCTCATTTTTCTCATTCTACCCTCCAAAATATTCCTCTCTTAGACATTTAGACTAAACCTTATACTTGACTTGCATCACCTGATAAAATTCCCATCAACAGTGTTGCTTGCTGCTCCCACTTTAAGTGTTTTAGATTAAAAACACACATGACGATACAGACAACAGTACGCACGTGCAAAGACAGACTCTAATCATTACCTTCAGCATAATTAAAATACTTACAGTCAGCAGCAGTAAAATTGGGCAATGAATCATAACTTTTCTCACTGTTCATAATGTCCTTTCAAAAAGAAAACAATTACAAATTCTAAATGCAAAATGTCCTCAGACAAAAACATGTGCATAAATATGTATTATTTAGCCTAACAGGATAATAATAATTATAGCCCAGAGTACTGAGATTAGAGTTTGCAATCCAAAGCACACAGGCCATGTTATGGTACTAGCTACATGGTCCCAGCCTAGTCACTGAAGATCAGACTTTCAGGTCTGGGTTTCTCAGAGCACTCTCTATGAATCCCAAACATTTGCCCTGTAACTACTACCCTGTGGAAGCTAGGCAAGGAATACCTTTTCTAGAGCTCCCAGATTCCTGCCTCTCCACATCTCATACCTGACCCTAGACTCAGACCTTGGAAGAAGGGCACCATGTGTCATGGTTCCACCAACATGCATCCGAGACACGCACTACCAACAACGATTCTAACCACTTAGTGGGTCTCCTATGAGACCCCACCAGCAGCAGAGTTAAATTCGGTCTCCAGCTTCTTCCAATCCCCATCTGTTTCTCTAACAACAAACCAACTGTTTACTGTGGGGACAGGGCCCATTTTCAACCTAGGAGCTACAGCCAGTGGTGTGAGAACAGAAGCCAGATAACAGCAAGCACATGGACATACCTGAAAGCTGGTAAAGGGGGGGAACCTCCCCCTATTCTCTCTCCTACACCCTGCGGTCAATACCAGTGAAATAATCAAAGAGACAGCAACAATTATCCTACTTACTGGGTAGCTGCCGCCTTCCTTATGCTGCCCTGGATCTAGAGAAAAAGGACTAACAGAAACCAGGGCTGTCAGGCCTCAAGCTTTACGCTAACATTTCCTCCCAAACAGGGACACAGAGACACAAGAGACGCAGGCCGGTGTAAGTGGCCATGAAGAAAGGGCTCAGGGCAAAAAAGCAAAGGAAGCCACGTGGCAAAGTGACCTCACTGTAACTACACACCCCCAACTCCCTTAGTTCTCAGCTTCTTTCTCCTCTGGAAGTGGCCAGTGGGTCCCAAACAGCAGCACTCACGCAAAATTAAGTAGCAAATGGATACGGGAGAAGCACTTCCAATCTTTACATATAGCTCACTGAAAAACAGTATAACTGGTATTTAAAGTTACCAGCCACAGGCCTAAAAACTGCCTTTGGAAAAAGGCTAACATCTGAAAGTGAATAAAAATAGGAAGAAATTAGCAGCCAGGACTACAAAGACATTTCTTTTTTTCTGACACATGTATGTTGGGTTTATAATCATTTCTTCTTTCTCTAGTGAATAAATATATTAAGTTTCTCTGAGCTCAATGTTCTATCCGTCACCCACATTTTCAACCTTAATCACGCATTTAAAAAGCAGTCGGTTTTATAGACTCCGCTAACATAAATGACTAACTATATGACAGCACTAAGGTCAACAATGCCTTCCAAAACCTCGGAAGAAAAATAGGTACTTCTCCACTGTGAAACCCCTGGATAACAAAGTGTTTGCACGGTATGGCTCAAAGAGTTAACTTGTAACCAACTCCCCTTTTTCCACTGTAAACTCAGAAAACAGGGACGCCTGGGTGGCTCAGTGGTTGACCGTCTGCCTTTGGCTCAGGTCATCATCCCGGGTCCTGGGATCGAGTCCTGAATCTGGCTCCTTGCAGGGAGCCTACTTCTCCCTCTGCCTTATCTCTGCTTCTCTCTGTGTGTCTCTCATGAAAAAATAAATAAAATCTTAAAAAGCAATTAAAAAAATAAACTCAGAAACAATACCCACGGGGGTTTAGGATGGGCAGCTGGTCATTATTGGCAAAGCATTCCCAACATGTAGTCCCGTCCCATTCCCAACAGCCTGCGTCCACTGTACACTCACCTCCATGATCCCAGTATAATATGAAAACGGTGTTATCCTCAGGCCCTTTACCATAATATCTGACAGATGGTAAGGGTACAGCATGAGGTGATCACGACTATACTTTAGCAGTTCCTCATAATATTTGCGTTCATCTTTCTTGACGTGTTTAACTGCGGAAAGAGAAAAAACCTCCAGTTTCAGGTGTCTTACAGTTACATGGAATTATAAATATAATTAAGTACTTCACAATCCAACATTAATTAAAAATAAAAGCATCGTAGTCCGAAGAGAACAGATAAAATGATCTGAGTTGGAACAAAGAAACAATTATGCCACAAAAACAGACTTCAGAGTACACAAGCAAATCTGTAACAGGACAGATAAGTAGAGAAATAATTCCTACTAAATCAGAAAGCTAAGAAACCAATCGTGGAATGTCCCCTCCAGAAGATGCAAAGCACAAGCTAGGATTTATCACATCCTTTACTATATTACTTCATAAGAGAGCCAAACTGAATTTCAATGAAGTCTATTTCAAAAAATTACTTGATAGTTTGTTTTTTAAATGTGAAAAGACTCCCAACTTCCCTGAAACAGATGTAAATTAAAAAACCACCTCTGAAACACTGTGCTTAAAATGAGAGTAACATATGGAAGAGAAGACTACCAGGGCAAGAGAGCAGACTAATCAATGTCATCTGATAAATAAAAAGCAAACATTTAAAAAAAAAAGTTAAAAAAAAAAACAAAAACAAAAACAAAAACACACAGAACCAACTATGCTTAAAATCTGTTCCAATTATTACAGAGTTTTCATTAAATTTATATCTGGAAAATTTACAGGAAAAAAAACACCCACAAAACCCCAAATCAAAAACTAGTAAGAACTAATGTACTTCTTCTCTTCTGGCTTATTTTCTCACCTAAAGGGAAAAAATAAAACCTGAATTGAGATTAATATTCTATAGGTAAAATGAATCTACAAATGATACTCTTAAAAAAAAAAAAAAAAGAAACTGATTCAGATTTAGAAAGAAAAATCTACTTGTTAATAGAAATAAAAATTGTTGTTATGTGGGTCAATACAGAGCTTCTTAAAGTCTATACAGGGAATAATTTCAGTTCTATGAAATATGAATTGAAAACATAGGATTAATGAAAATGGTAAACTGCAATAGTTGTCTCCACCTTGATGTAAAAATGTCTCTACTTACCTAAGTTGTTTCTATATCGTAACTGATTGCGGATACTGTAGAGGACAACCTGCTTTTCATATTCTCTCTGTGAATTTCCAAGACTCTGGAAAAAAGATTCAAATAGTTTTAAAAACAGCTTCTGAACTAAACAACAGTACTTTTTTCTCATATAGTTTCAAAACCATGCCCCTTAATTTCATCCTAATACCTCTAATTTCCAGAACAAAGAATATTTTCTTAAATGTTTTTTTTTCTCTTAAATGTTCTTATACTAATTATCATTCTATAATATTAGAGCAAAAATTCAATGTGTTTATTTTTAGCTTGCCTTTCTAAAAGGACTTACTGAAATCACCTAAAGTATTTAATATCAAATAAAAGAGCAATCTGAGAGGATAACTTCATGAAGTTAACAAAACACTAAGTTCAACTTATAAAGATATCTTTCTTTACTGTTCCTAATTTGTGTGTATTGAATGAGTGGATGAATGAACAGACGGATGGACAAATGGAAGGTTTCTTGCATCTACATTTTTTAAAATTGAAGAGCAGCAACTAAAGGCAGACTCCTGTCTGCTAATTATTTCATCTGAGGATTATGATCATTAAAAATTAACATTTCTGGAGATTGTTTGCTTCAAATGTACCTCTAAATGATAAGAGGACTTCTTTTTTTTTTTTTTTTTAAGATTTATTTCTTTATTTGAGAAAGAGAGTGAGAAGGGGCATGCATGTGCATGCACACAAGTGTAGAGAGGAGCAGAGGGAGAGGGAGAGAGAATACTCAAGTAGACTCCCTGCTGAGAATGGAGCCTGTCCTGGGGCTCAATCTCAGGACTGTGAGATCAAAACCGGAGCTGAAATCAAAAGTTGGACTTGAACTGACTGAACCACCCAAGTACCCCAATAAGAAGACTTCTTAAAAACAGCATCTCCTTATGACTTTGTTAAAAAATATTTTAAAAATAAATATTTAAAAAATATTTAGGTGATTTTAGAATTCTGATTTTTTTAACAAGTGAAAACCTTTCTAGCTGTGCTTTGGTGTTTTAAATTCAAAACTGGGCTCTCACGAAAGCAAAGAAAAAGTATGTATGATTACAGTCAACATTATATTCAATGTCCAACCATAAACTTATTTGAACATATGACTGCTATCTCCCTTCTAATTACTGGGTATGCTGTAAAATCAAATTAGACATCTTGGGAAACTAATAGCAAAAAGATCAAAGGATTCAGTTATTATACTTCCTACCCACGGGTCTGAAAGCCAAGGTAAATGTTCATACAGATACTTTCACCAAAGGCAATCTTCACAGGACAGGTAAGACTCACATTTGAATAAACTGGCACATAACTGGACCCACTGGTGGGATGTATTTTAACAAAAAAGTGATGATGTGAGAAAACTAAAATTTTTCTTCCTGCATCTAAATTAGTTTGTTAATTAGTTTATCAGGTTAAACTGTGACTCACACTACTGCCAGGATATATGTGTTTTTATTTTTTTCATCTGTTTTACTGTTACAAGTGGTTAGGAGCAAAGCTCATTACAGAGAAACTACTCTACATCCTCTATGCAGCCAGGGTCAGTAATGAAGATATTGATGGGAGTTAAAACACTGGGCTTTCTGTATAGGGTCTCCTCTAGCTTTGCTGCCAAATAAGTCTCTTTCTCAAGGAACACAAAACACACACAGAGAACACACAATTTTGGTAGAACCCTAGCAACTTCCACACTTGAGGTTTTGCTCATTTTAAAATAAATCTCTTAATTTATCCCAATTTACAATCATTTTCTCCCTTTCTACCTTCATTCCTGGTAATTCCAGAACAAAAACTGTGACCAACAAAAACTGTAATCAAGGCACTCATACAAAATATAAGGGCCTGTTATTTGTAAGCTAGCTAGAGAATACAATGTTTAAGCATCTAAGGCTTTGTGTCAGGAATTATCTAATGACTGACTCTGATCAATATATTGCATATAAAAGGCACTGTAACTGATGCAAGAGAGACATAGGTACTGGCTGTAGAACAACCACTGTGCATCAGATTATGCTAACAGCAAAAAGAATTTTTCTCTAAAGACTCCTCTGCTCCTACAAACCCCAATCACAACCCTTCACAAAAAAGATACGCACAATTTAACTGACCTTTCTTAGATGATACAGAACCTTATAAGACTTTCCTTAAAATAACTATGAATAGTTTTTGAAAAAAATAACACAAGATGCTGATAAACTATAGAAAAACTCTGAAATAATGGCCTTATCTATAACGTTTAACATGTTTTTTTTTAAGTCTTGCATAGCCCACATTACAGAAAAACATTCATCTCATCCATATAAAAGCTATTCGCTTTATGCACATTTTTTAAAAATCCGAAATCCCTCTTCTGGCTTGATAAACATTAAAAAAAAAAAAAAAAAAAATCTGAAATCACCTTCCCCCCAGCATTCAGAAGTGGGAAATGAGTCATTTCCAAAATAAAATCATCGAAGCTTACTGGAAACTCTATCAAAGTACTTACTATCTATAATGGCAAAAAACAAATTCCTCTCAATAGTACACCTTCCCCCCAGCATTCAGATGTGGGAAATAGTACTATTTCCCACTTTTAAAGTGACTGAGCTTTATTTAGGTCCCAGAAAAATATCTCTGACTGATACCATCACTCATTTGCTCCAAAAATATTTTTTTAATTTTTTTTTAATTTATTTATTCATGATAGACATAGAGAGAGAGAGGCAGAGACACAGGAGGAGTGAGAAGCAGGCTCCATGCCGGGAGCCCGGCGTGGGATTCGATCCCGGGACTCCAGGATCGCGCCCTGGGCCAAAGGCAGGCGCTAAACCACTGAGCCACCCAGGGATCCCCTGCTCCAAAAATATTTATTAAAAGCCAGCCATGTGATAGGTGTTCAAAATACCAAAGCAAAACAAGCAATGTAAGCAGCAAATGCAACATAGTGAGGTAAGGGCTATGGATGAGAAACACAGTGTTTCAGAGAGTCAACTACTCCGGATTTCTGTAGAAGGCCAGAGAAACCTTCCTGGAGAACTTCTGACATCCAAGAAGCTACAAGTAAGTATAGGAGACAGGTAGTACAGGATTGTGTTGGCATTTTAGAAATCTCACCCCAGTGAAGTGTGAGGAATGAATGGGAGGGAGCCCTACACTAAGAAGAGAGACCAGATAGCTGATGTAGTAATCAAAGGTGGAGCTTGACCTAGGAGGAACAGTAGCAAGGCTTCATAAGATCCAAGGAAGTAACTTGTACAGATGGGTTTTCCAACACCTTCTATAAGTGGAAGCTTATCCTAAGCTAAAACAGCTACTCTTTTAAGAGATCTTCCCAAAACAAATTTTAACTTAATGTCACATTTCTACCTAATTATAACACTGATCTGCAATTATTTTTAATAGTCATGACTAAATTTTAGATAGGCTTTTGCCAATACTAATTGAAATCAATTATTCATGCTAAAAATAACTGAATCATCCACTCTTTCTTCCATTATGCTACATTTATTGTTGTGAAAGGAAAAGCAGAGAAAAGATGGAAACAAAGTAAAGGATTGTTGGTTCTTCCAGTTGTCTTTGGATACATCACAAAACCCTAAAGGACAGAAGTACCAAAGCCCTCATTCAGGCTGAACAAGAGAAACTTATTCTTTCAAGTTTAGAGCTTTGTTCTTCCAAGTCAAGATAAATGCCACATGGGCAGCCACTGACAACTTAAGAATTCTTAGTTCCTTGATCTTTCGACTTTCTCTTCTTGTTCGTTGCCTATCTTACAGTGAAAGCACTTTCCCTGCCACACAATGCATCGCCAGAACCTTAAATTACTCATTTCCTAGTACTACACCCCCATGCTGAAGGAAGAAGCAAAGTAATAATGCTATATACCATCAACACCACCATACCAGATTTCCCAAATATAACTGCCCAACACCAATGGCAAACAGAATTCCACTCTCAGCCAAGCAGGAAGGGAGGAACTTGACGGCCAATCTATGGCCAGAGAAACAGCGCCTTCTATGCATGCACGCAGCATGTAGCATTACCTTTATAAGATTCAACACCACCTGCTCTAAGAGGTGCTACTTCATTTATCTGTTTACTGTCTTTACTAAAACGTAAGCTCCAGGGTCTCCGGCAGGGTCTCTGTCTTGTCGACCGGTGCAAACTACCTGCACCCAGAACAAGGCACAGCATGCAGGTGTTCAGTTAATACCTGTTGAGCAACTGAGTGAAAATGACAATCCGGTAATTGAGAATGAACCCTCAAAAACAAACAAACCTTCTGTCACTCTTGTTGAAACAGCTCTAATAAACCTGTTTCGTCTCGAGGATAAAGCCCAAAAAATCAAACTAGGAAAGCCCCTTCGGAATCTGGCCCTGCCCGCTTTTCCAGCCTCACCTGCTACCAACCTCCCCTCAGTCGCAAAATCCCACCTCCAAACCTCGACTTCCCGTGATACGAAGTCGCTCGCCACTCTCAAAACACGCTCGCTCTTTCGCCCGCCCAAGCCCTCAAAAGAACTTTCCCCGGGAAATCTTACACCTTTTTATCTCGCGTTCGTCCTAACTTAAGGCCCAATCTCCCTGCCTCCTGCACACAGCCTGCAGACGCTCCCTGGACAAGCTCGTACTCCCCTGTGCGCCCACACGGACGGTAACGCAGGTACGTGTGAGCGGCTACCATCCTGTAAGGTTCGTTTCTCACCTATGCCCCGCCGTCCCGGAGTTCTTGGAGGTCAGGGGCCCTGCGAAATAGCTCTCGCAAGTACATAACCCAGCGCCTGGTTTAAACGAGGCTGCGGGCAAAGGTGCCAGGCGAGTCCGTCCCGTGCAGCCACGGCCCCATCCTGCCCCTGCGGCCCCCGAGCCGTCCCCTCCCAACCCCTGACCTGCAGGGCGCTCCCCCCGCGACCGCGGCGGGGGAAGGGCGGGAGCCGCCGCGAGGGGCAGCCCCGGCCCGCAGGTGACGGCAGGGCGGGGCCCCGGCCCCGGGCTCTGGCCGTACCTGCCTCACGTTGGCCGGCAACTTGCTCCAGGGGTAGTTGTGCCGGATGTGGAACTCCACGTCTATGTTCATGATGCCGGGGGCACGGCCGGCAGCAGCCGAGCCCGCAGCGGGAACGACGCCCCCCGCCTGCCCGCCTGCCCGCCCTCGGCCTCTCGGGGAGCCCGCGGGAGGCCCCGGGCCTCACACGGCGGAGGGCAAGGGCTGCCCCATGGCCAGGGCTCCCGACAGCTCCGCGCTGCCGAGCCACGGGGCACCGGAGCAGCAGAGACCCGGGCAGCAGCGCCTCTGCAGCTCCAAGTTTCTTCCTAGTTTCGGCCCGCCGGAAATGGCTTTGGACTTGCGTCACTTCCGCCCGCTGGCGCGAGGCTGGAGGGGCGGGACTTCGAGCGGCCTCCGCCCCGCCCCCTACGCCCTGGGGGCGGGGCCAGGACGTGGTGAGAAGCACCCGGTAACCGCCCCCTGCCCACGTGCTTGGCTCCAGCTGTCGGGGCCCCAATGCATTAAGATAAATTCTCGGGTTTGCGTTGCCATTGTTGGATGTCCTAGTTTTCTCCAGTTTCAGGCGCTGGAGTAAGTTGTGCAAGAATGATGGGCTTGGGGGATCCCTGGGCGGCTCAGCTATTTAGCGCCTGTCTTTGGTCCGGGGCGTGATCCTGGAGTCCCGGGATCGAGTCCCGCGTCAGGCTCCCGGCATGGAGCCTGCTTCTCCCTCTGCCTGTGTCTCTGCCCCCCCACCTATGTCTCTCATGAATAAATAAATAAAATGTTTAAAAAAAAAAAAAAAAGAATGATGGGCTTGGGGAGGAAGTCATAGCCAGCCTTAAATAGGTGCAAGAGCAATGAGCCCTTGCCCTCAAAGCCAATCCTGAAGAATCTCTTTAATCAGTGGTGTTGGGAAAACTGGACACTTACATGCAAAAGAATGAAACTGGATGGCTATCTTACACCATACACAAAAATAAATTCAAAACTGATAAGAGGCTATAAGACTCAAAACCATAAAATGCCTAGGGGAAAACATAGGCGGTAAGTCTTTAACATCAGTCTTAGTATTTTTTTGGGGGGGGTGCCAGTCCCTTCAGGCAAGGGCAACAAAAGCTAAAATAAACAAACGGGATTACATCTAACTAAAAGCTTCTGCACAGCAAAGGAAACCATCCACAGAAGAAAAGGCAGCCTAATGAATGGGAGAAGATATTTGCAAATCATTCATCCAATAAAGGGTTAATATCCAAAATACATAAAGAACTTCCACAATTTTGTATTTAAAAAAAATACTGCCAGAAGGGGGGGCGTGCCTGCCGGAAGGCCTCTTGGCTTTGGTGCCAGCATATCAGTGCTTCGCTGCCTCCAAGTCTTGCCACGGCTGGCAGGAGTTTTACCAAATGTAAAGTGTTGTCTCACTGGCCATTGGAATTCAGAGACTTATTTGCTTATTACAATGCCATCTGCAGCAAGGAAACAGGCCAGGTCAGCAGAGTTGATAAGGAACTCATCATCATGGTGACCAGCCTGGCCAACAAGTGTCCATACAGCATGGTTGGTGGTCCACAGTGCTGAGTAATACTTGAAGAACCCTGTGCTCCCTGACCAGGTCTGTACAGACTGGAGAAAATCTGACCTCCCTGCTCCAGAAAAAGGCAATGCTGGAGTTTGCACTTATTATTTCCGGAGCTGATGACATAACAGATAACCATTTCAAAAAGCTTGAGGTACATGGCTTCAATAAAGATGCCTAGGATATCACTGCCATTTCAGGTTTTTCTTACCATGTCCAACAACCTTGTTCATTTTTTCAGTCTTGTTCCCAACAAACAATTCTATTAGATGGGCAGAACCAATGATGTCAAAGACATCAGGAGGGACCCTGCTGTTCCCAAAGTATAAAAGCCTACTCAGAAAGACCAGTGTTTACATTTCAAGCACATTGCATTATAGGAAGTGATTTTTAAAAAACATCTAATCAGTGGATCAGGAAGAAAGTAAATGAATTTGCTCCCTGCCTGCTAGATGAGATAGATCCTAAGTGTTGGGAGTATCCAGAGACATGTGATACCTGCATAGAGGAAATGTTTGCTCATTTCAGGAAACCTTTGCCGATTGTTTCCTGGTATTGTGATATAAAAGGGCTATCAGGGCAAAGAAGTTCAAATGATGCTTTAGATATTACTGATGAACTAATATCTATGAAGTTGAGCAGCTGAAGTTGAAAAATTTTTAGCACTCCGAAACAGTGTCACATAGAAATTGATCTATGTAGACTGTGATTTGCAGTCAACTCCTTGTTAACATGACATGTTTGTATTTAAAGGCTCTCAAAGGCAGTGGGTAAAGAGGAGCAGTCACAGTTAAAGTTAATCTATCTTCAGTGCCTGAGTCTCATTGAATTTCCAGTAATTTTTTTAATTGATGGATTTTAAAATTATGGCTATCTCAATAGAATTTTAGTTCTTATGTAATCTATTCTGATTTTAGGTTTTAGTAAAAATTATTTGGAATTAGCGAGGACTTACGTGTTAAATAGAAGCGTAAGAAAGAGAAAAAGCACACCAAACCTTGGCATTACTCAATGACTTGTTCTGTGTCATAGCCACCACTGCCTTTTTGGTTATCGTCTCAAGACTCATTCTCATTATCTGACTGATAGAGGTACATGCAAACCTACTAAATTTTCTCTTCCCATCTGGCTTCTCCAGATTTTCTACATTGTTAGTGAACATTTCTTAATCATTTTTGGGACCATAGTGTATTAATTTTGAATTGCCCGAACTATGAAATCTGATTATCTTGAGGTAGCATGAACTTTCATTGCAGACCTTGTGTTTTTGTTGTTGTTGTTGTTGTTGTTGTAACTATATCTAAAACACCTTGGAACATGTAACCTTTTTAAATTGTCTTATTTTATCTATTAAAATCAATTTAAAAATTTAATTAAATTTTTGTTTAAATTTTGATTGAAAAATGGACAGAGGACTTGAATAGACATTTTTCCAGAGAGGAGATACAGATGGTTAAAAGACACATGAAAAATGCTCTATACCACTCATCACCACAGTGAGCTATCACCTCACACCTGTCAGATTGGCTCTTATCAAAAATACAAAAAATAACAAGTGTTGGTGAGGATGTGGAGTAAAGGGAACCCTTGGGTACTGTTGGTAGGAGTATAAATTGATGCAGCCGCTATGGAAAACAGTATGGAGATTCCTCAAAAACTTAAAAATAGAGCTACTGTGCAAGCCAGCAATTTCACTTCTGGGTATTTATCTGAATAAACTAACAACACTAACTCAAAGAGATATATTCACCCCAATGTTTATTGTAGTGTTATTTAACAGCCAAGATATGGAATATTTTTCAGCCATAAAAAAATGAAATTTTGCCATTTGTGACAAAATGAATGGAGCTAAAGGGTATTACGCTAAATGAAAGAAGTTAGAGAAAGACAAATGCCATGTGATTTCACTTATATGTGGAATCTAAAAAACAAAACAAATCAACAAACAAGACAAAACAGAAACAGACTCATAGATACAGGTAATTGTTGGTTACCAGAGGGAGAAAGTTTTGGGGAATGGGTAACATGGATGAAGGGGAATAAGAGAAACAAAGTTCCAGTCATAAAATAAGGAAGTCAGTGGGTTGTAATGTACAACATAGAAAATATAGTCAGCAATATTGTAATGACTTTGTATTGTGACAAATGGTAACTAGACTTTTGGTGGGGATCGTTTTGTAGTGTATAAAAATATTGAGTCACTATGATATACACCTAAAACTAATAAGCTATTGTATGCCAATTATATTTCAATGGAAAAAAAATAATCTAATTATAAATGCACTAAAATGTCTTAACTTTTTTTTTTAAGATTTTATTTATTTATTCATGAAAGACACAGAGAGAGAGACAGAGACATAGGCAGAGGGAGAAGCGGGCTCCCTGCAGGAAGCCCGACATGGGACTCCATCCCAGGACTCCAGGATCATGCCCTGAGCTAAAGGTAGATGCTCAACCAGGCATCCCCAAATTTCTTAACTTTCTATTCTTACATCCCACATCCATTGTTAGACACAAGCAAAAAGAGAGAGAGAGAGAAATATTACCTGTTTTTAAAGTCTTTTAATATGTCCAGATTTCTTCATTTACA
Organism: Canis aureus; assembly: GCF_053574225.1. Lineage (NCBI taxonomy): Eukaryota > Metazoa > Chordata > Mammalia > Carnivora > Canidae > Canis > Canis aureus. The sequence continues at coordinate 25,117,749 of NC_135624.1, read as the reverse complement.
TACCATTGGGAACTCCTCACGGGTATTACAAATAATACTAAATATAAATCCCCATATTTCTTTGATTACAAAAAATTAAATTATATCAATAGCACAGTAATCAATATTTTTTAAATGACATAAACCTTATTTAAGTCTACTGAGAATTTGATCTCTTGGAATTAGTGGAAAATACTTTAAGAGAGCAAGAGTCCAGGGGACGCCTGGATGGCTCCATTAGTTAAGCATCTGCCTTCCGATAGAGTCACAATCCCAGTGTCCTGGGATCAAGCCAGGCAACCGGATCCCTGCTCAATAGGCAGTCTTTCTCCCTCTCCCACTTCCCCTGTTTGTGTGCCCTCTCTCTCTTTTTCTTTCTCTCTCTCTCTCTCTCTCTCTGTCTCTCTGTCTCTGTCAAATAAATAAAATCTTTTTTAAGAAAGAGTTCTGAAATAAAACACTTATTTTGAAATAAACCCAGATCTGTTACCTATTTAAAAATAAAAATGTGGGATCCCTGGGTGGCTCAGTGGTTTGGCGCCTGCCTTCGGCCCAGAATGTGATCCTGGAGACCTGGGATCGAGTCCCATGTCAATCTTCTGCATGGAGCCTGCTTCTTCCTCTGTGTCTTTGCCTCTCTTTCTCTCTCTCTCTCTCTCTCTCTCTCTCTGTGTATCTCATGAATGAATAAATAAAAATCTTTAAAAATAAATAAATAAATAAATAAAAATAAAAATGTGAAAAATTTCATAGCATTGGACCCCCATTCCCCCACCAGTCAGTGAAGCCAAGGACAGGTAATCTGGCTTAAAAAGAATGTGAGCTCTCCTTGGGTCATATTCTTCACTTCTCCCTACCACCTCTGTTACAGAGACTGTCCATTGTGAAAACTATCCCACTTGTGCTTCATTTATTTTGGAGTGAACAAATATTTCTGTATTCTTCTACGATGAAAGTTAAAAAGAAAAGATCAAAAGACCTAGCTCTCTTGCATCATATACTTCAGAAATATTGACATTTGTAACTCCCTAAATATGCCAAACAGAATACCTGCCTCTCTTAAATGTGCTTCCCTGCTTATCTACCTGGAAAAGTTCTCATCCAGACACTGTTACTGGAACACTAAAGAATCAGGAGGTAGGGATGGAGAATCAGGAAGGAGCAAGAAAAATGTGGGACCATTTTTCTCTATATTAGGGAGTTTCTAGGATTTTCTTCTGCAAATGATGTAACTTGAGAGTGACAGTGGGTTAGAGAGAGGCAGAGGGATCCTCTCCATACAGCCTGCAAAAGACTGATATTATAATATTTATCTCTAGTATCAAAAATAACGTATTTCTGCCATCTGAAGTCCTTCTGTGTTTAGAACATTTCTGATGTGGGGGCTCCCGGGTGGCTCAGTGGTTGAGCATCTGCCTTCAGCCCAGGGCGTGATCCTGGAATCCCGGGATGGAGTCCCATGTCGGGCTCCCTGCATGGAGCCTGCTTCCCCCTCTGCCTGTGTCTCTGCCTCGCTCTCTGCTTCTCGTGAATAAATAAATACATTTTCAAAAAAAAAAGGGGGGGGGATCCCTGGGTAGCTCAGCGGTTTAGCGCCTGCCTTTCTGCCCAGGGCGTGATCCTGGAGTCCCGGGATCAAGTCCCACGTCAGGCTCCCTGCATGGAGCCAGCTTCTCCCTCTGCCTGTGTCTCTGCCTCTCTCTCTCTCTCTCTCTCTCTCTCTCTCTGTGTCTCTCATGAATAAATAAATAAAATCTTTAAAAAAAAAAACAACATTTCTGATTGGAAATGAACATTCCAATATCAAGCCACGCAACTGAAGTACTGACCCATTGTGATAGTTTAAGTGTCCACTAGGGGTTGATCTCACACAACATTTCTATATCTAAAACCTGAAGATTCTTTGCTTCTTCATTTCTATTGACTTTTTAAAAATTTTTTTATTTAAATTCAATTTAGTTAACATAGAGTGTATTATTAGTTTTAGAGGTAGAATTTAGTGATTCATCGGTTGCATAGCACACCCAGTGCTCATTCGAATACATGCCTTCCTAATGCCCATCATCCAGATGGCACCCATCTCCCCTCCAGCAACCTTCAGTTTGCTTCCTAGAGTTCAGCATCTCTTATGATTTGCCTCCTTCTCTGTTTTTATCTTATTTTATTTTTCCTTCCCTTCCTCTGTGTTCATCTGTGTTCTTTCTTAAATTCCACATATGAGTGAAATCATATGGTATTTGTCTTTGACTGACGTATTTCATTTTGCATAATACCCTCTAGTTCAATTCACGTCATTGCAAATAGCAAGACTTCATTCTTTTGATGGCTGATATATATATATATATATATATATATATATATATATATATATATATATCTCACATCTTCTTTATCCATTCATTTGTCAATGGACATCTGGCTTTTTCCATATCTTGGCTATTGCGGACATTGCTGCTATAATATTAAGGTGCATATGCCCCTTTGTTATCCAAATCAATCTCTCAGGCCTTAAAATTTTTGAAATTCTTCATTTACTGGAGCTTTGTCTCCCATTTCTGTTAGCACCAAATACTGTCAGTTCTTTCTTGGTCATTGATATAGTTAGGACTACAGGACAGTAGTCCATCTGAGGTTTGCACAATCTCAAGGTGACCATTGAGCCTAAAGGTTTCTGCTTCTTGGCAGGCCAGGTAAACCAGATAAGTCCATCAGCTACAAAGCATAATTTATCCTTAATTGAAAGTATTTTCATAGTGTCCATGATGAGGAGTAAAATCACATTTTGAGTGAATGGGATTTGTGAATTCCCTGGTTGCTATTCAATTCTATTTTGTAAAAGAGGTGGGACTAGCTGGAAAAATAAAGAGGGTTGAGCTTCTGAAAGCCTATGGAAGTGAAGAGGCATCTGGAGGTTCTTATCATTTTTCATCCCCATTACTTCATCAAATAACTTCATTGAAGTAGGTGGATAATATACAGAAGAAAATATTTCAATGTCAGATTTAAAAAAAAAAAAAAAAACAGAGGAAGAGGGTAGTCTTAGGAGAATGAGAATGACCTGAGAAGATTTTAAAATTTCCAATGCTGAGGCTCCATACCAGATCAATTTCATCAGAATTCCTCAGTTGGAAGCCAGGGAATTCAATGCACAGCAAGGGTTGGTAACCACTTATCAGACCCTTTTCTTTGGGCCTCAGGTACTCAATAAGCATTTACTGAATTTGTAAAAATGAAGAAATTGAACATAGATGACTTCTAATATTCATTCTAACTCTATAACACAAAAATTCCATGGCCAACTAAAATAATTTTTTCATATGCAAAATAATTCCCCCAGTCTGCCCCAGGATTTTTTTTTTTTTTTGAGATTTATTTATTTATTTGAGAAAGAGAGAGAGCACACAAGTGGGGTGGGGTGAGGGACAGAGAGAGAGAGGATAGAGAGAAAATCGTAAGCAGACTCCTCACTGAGCATGGAGCCTGACATGGGGCTTGATCCCAGGACCCTGAGATCATGACCCCAGTGGAAACAAGACTCAGTCACTTTAATGACAGCCACCCTCGCACCCCTGCCCCAGGCTTTTTTGTAAAGAAATACAGAAACAGGGATCCCTGGGTGGCACAGCGGTTTAGCGCCTGCCTTTGGCCCAGGGTGCGATCCTGGAGACCCGGGATCGAGTCCCACGTCTGACTCCCGGTGCATGGAGCCTGCTTCTCCCTCTGCCTGTGTCTCTGCCTCTCTCTCTCTCTCTCTCTCTCTCTCTCTATCATAAATAAATAAAAATTAAAAAAAGAAAAAAGAAATACAGAAACATCTATTTCACATTCATGTAGATCAAGGAAATCATTTCTCTACTGCTTGATAACTGTTGAGAGATCCCTGAGAAAAATAAAGAATTACACACTATTGGATCAGTAGGAATTATCTGAGTTCATATTACACATAAGACATTGATCTAGCTCAGATCTGTTTAGCTTATTTGGGTGCATTGTCACAGTGGCTTAAACTTGGCTGAAATGAAATATTTTGTGTTTCCTTCTACATTATGTCATCCAAACTTTATACCTTTAGCAACACATAATCTCTTGCCTATCTGACAAGAAATAAGAGTTTATGTACTAGTATAGACTGTGATCATGGATTAATTCACATATAGTGGGATTACTTCATAACCTATATTAATGACATTTGAGTGAGAGATAGGATACTTTCTTGGCTACAACTACAACTGATCCCAGAACAATATAAATTAGCTATTTCTTGGCCCAGGTCTTTGTAAATATTTGTTCTCTCACTTTGCAGAAATGTGGAATTGTCTTTCTTTCATAATTCATGAAGATATAGTTAAATGTGGTTAGTGATATGTCTTTTTAGACTTGGTATACCTTAATACATAGTGATTCTTTTCTTTCTTTCTTTCTTTCTTTCTTTCTTTCTTTCTTTCTTTCTTTCTTTCTTTCTTTCTTTTTTTAGTAGGAAACCAGCTGAACCATGTACCTGGTAAAAGGTAGGCTCTGAGAAAGCAAAATATCAGGAAAAAATTAACTAAAAAGCCAACATCATCCTTTTGCCTTTGAAGAGATAAGGATTATTACAAAGAAATGCAAAAAGAAAGTCAAGGTTCACCATTGGAAATAAAAAATAGGATTTTTTAGTCTGAACAAGAGAGTAGTCTTGAAAGCCAGGCTTGGTTGAGAAAAGTTTTCTAAATCATTTTAATTCCCACTGGCATATCTTGAGGAGAAACAGAGGGAGAAAATGAGATCTTCAAGGTAGAACATTTGCTGAATAGAAACCATCCCTCCAGTGAAATGACTGTATTTAATCAGGAAGAGGCTGAATTAAGAGCATCTTTATTAGGAGATTTAAAGCCACACTCCCCACCTCCAGCACTACCCAGTGGGGTGAGGATATGAAGATGATTAAGTCTAACTTTGAACATAAAATAGCTACATTTTCTTTGTCTATATAGTCACATATGAACATACTCATCTCCCAAACAACTGCTGGCTTTAATCTGAGCCACAATTTCTTTTCTCCACATGGCACATAAGAAGGAGCAAGACTGAGTTGGAGGGATTGTCCCTCACTATCTGCCTTTAAGATAGTATCAGTAGCCACATGTTAGACTCCTTGGGTAGCAAACAACAGCAAAAGGGGAAGCATGGCAGGTTTCCATGGGCCACTGACCAAGTGGAATAAGAAGACTCAAACCAGGGTCAGGCCCTGGGCCAATTTACCAAGGACCTGTATCTAAAGGAAACTATGAGAATTCTTTGAAGGATTAAGTTCCTGTGAGATTCCTCACAGAGACAAGATGGCTTCATGGAGTCGATAAATGAAATTAACATGAAAGATTGCTATTATTTCCCAAATGTAAAAGACACACAGGGCAGGTCACAGGTGGGACTAAGAAAATCCCAGAGAAAAATCTCTCACTCTACATAAGGGAAGAAGATGGGAAAATCACACCCAGATCTTACAACTCTCCTGATTCTTGCAACCCAATGACAGAAATAGAGTTAGCAATTGATTTTGTCTCACTGCCAAATATCGATTTCCAATTCTAGAGAAATACTAATTTAACTAAACGATACATTCTTTCAAGAAAAATATGCTAAGTGCTTTCTATGTGCAAAGGACTCTGCTAAGTATTTGAGGATGGAGATGAATAAAGCATGATCCTTTCCCTTAAATGATTTACAATCTTGTAGGATTGAGAATCCAGGGATTAAATTAATTGATAGAACATAAAAGAGAATACAATGATGAGTACAAGATGATAAAGGGTCTATTGGAGGGAAGTGGTTCTTTTGATTAAGAATTCTGGAGGTGGGCAGCCTGGTGGCTCAGTGGTTTGGCGCTGCCTTCGGCCCCGGGGTGTGATCTTGGAGACCCGGGATCAAGTCCCGCGTCCGGCTCCCTGCATGGAGCCTGCTTCTCTCCCTCTCCCTCTGCCTGTGTCTCTGCCAGTCTCTGTCTGTCTGTCATGAATGAATAAATAAAATCGTTAAAAAAAAAAAAAAGAAGAATTCTGGAGGTAATCACAGAGGAGGTAGCGTTGTTGCCTGAATTAGATCCTAAGTTATTGGAGGGAAAGGTGTTTTGGCTGGCAAGGGATGATATGGATGATACCATGGAGGCCAGAGCACATTAAAATAAAAAGGATTGAGTGATGCTTTTGCTAGGCCCTGGTGTCAACGATTTAATAACCAGGAAGCCCCATTTGAGAAAAGAGTTGTCCTTCTTTCACTCTTCAATGTTTTATGATATATTAATATATTATGATCATAATATTGATCTTTGTATTTAAAATACTAGTAAACAGGGATCCCTGGGTGGCGCAGCGGGTTAGCGCCTGCCTTTGGCCCAGGGCGTGATCCTGGAGACCCGGGATCGAATCCCACATCGGGCTCTCGGTGCATGGAGCCTGCTTCTCCCTCTGCCTGTGTCTCTGCCTCTCTCTCTCTCTCTCTCTCTCTCTCTCTGTGACTATCATAAATAAATTAAAAAAAAATAAAATAAAATACTAGTAAACAAAAAAATCAGTTAAATATGAATAAACAAATGGACCTAGTTTATAATCTGTCCTATTTTTATAGAGAATCCCCCTCAAAGAATTCCAAACACCAAGTCAAGGAAAGAGATGTTTAAAGAGATTGAGATAACTTGTAGTTTTCTGCCAAGTATGCAGCCACTGGATTCTAGAAAAATAAGAAGCTAGTTGTTCATTTTGCAAGTAAAACACAAAGGTTTCTCACATATTGCATTAAAAACGATAGCTGGTACAAGCTGGTACTGGGTATTTATTTCTGATATGAGAAACTAGACACACCTGCTATTAACAAAGAATGACACGACACTGTACAATAATACCCAAGAGAACATACCACAGTAGCTTAGTCACCTCATTTCCTCCCGAGGGTAATTATTTCTGGGCTCCTCACTGGAGATACTTTAGAATTCACTAGACCAGAAGTTCTCAACCAGGGGTAGTTTTGTTTCCAGGGGAACATGTGGCAATTTCTGGAGACATTTTTGGTTGTCACGAGTGAAGAAGATACTACTGGCATCTAGTGGGTAGAGGCCAGGAATGCTGTCCTAAAATGCATAAGATAGCCCCCACTATGCATACACCTGCAGAATTATGTGGCCCAAAATGTCAATAATGGCAAAGTTGAGAACTATCTCCCAGACAACAAACCCTCTGGCACAAAAACAAGTACTCAAAAAGCATTTATCTCCAAATTTCAGATTGTGAAATCCCCAATTAGTTCTGAAGATTTTCAGTGAGACCATCATATAGGAATCCACAGTCACCCTAACGATACAGTTGTCAGGGAGAGAGTATGCAAATTCTCATTTGACTATTTACTGAGTGACCTGTGGTTATTTAACTACTTTGTGCCTTAGGTTCCCCATCTGTAAAAGGGTAAAAATAGTAGTAACTATCTCCTAAAGTTGATGTGATGTTTAAGTAAACAAACAAATATAAAGTGCTTAGAATAGGGTCTGGCCCACAGCACTAAATAAATGCATTTTTGTCTTATTATTAATACTTGGCACAAAGAGAAATTTAAAATTTGCATTTATCTGGATCAATTTCCAAAAGTTCAGTCATTTGAATATTATTTCCAAGTATCATCTAAACTACTACTTACTTGACATTTTTCTAAGTTGTCACACCCCACATAATAAACTCTCTGTGTCATTCACACATTTCATGTCTTCATCCTATTGTCCTAATACACATAAAGTAATGCAATGTGATAAGCAAAGTTGTTTTTTGTTTTGTTTTGTTTTGTTTCGTTTTGTTTTGTGGATGTGTTTCACATAAGATCATCTCATGTGCTCCACTGGTAGACATACCACAATCAAAGAGCTGACCCCTTTTTAGTAAACTTCTATCATTCATTTGGCTGCTGAGTGTCTAAACATCTTATGGATCTTACTAGAAGGCAGAGCCCACCTCCCATCAGAGAAGCTATAAATGCCAAATATTCTCCTTCTGCTGCCTTTGCAGCTAAAGCATGAGCAAATGCCTTCAGCTTCAGTGCTCAGACTTGCTCACGCCTGAGTCTGAATCAACAGCTGAGTCTGCATCAAAAGAAGCAGGCATGGTATCCATGGTCTCCGTCTCAACAAGATGAGCTCCCATGGCTACAGGCACATCCAGCCCTAGGAGGGTAAGGTGGTAAAAATGTTCTCACTGGTTCAAGATAATCCAGTATCACATGAATGCCCAGAATTGCCAACTCAAATGCTAGGGAAACTATGTAAGTAATGTAGAAAAGAAACATGAACCCAGTCAGGGAGGTAGTGGGGACTGTGCCAGCCTGGACAACCATACTTCATCTACATGGGCACCTGCTGCTCAGATCCACATGGAGATACAAGCTCTGTGTTACCTGGTCTGATTTTCCAAGAGCAATGGGAATTCAAAGTTTTGTGGAAATCTGATGGGCAACTCATTCAAATGAGTTGAAATTAGATGAAATTAACATGAAAGATTGCTATTACATAAACCCATGGTGTGGGGCAACACTGCTAGGCACATGCCTGTGAGTCAGCTTCGGTTGTCAGGCCACCATACACAAAGCCCAGGGTATTCTTAAACATGCTCACTTCTTACTGGCTCCCCAGTGAAAGGTTTAATTGAGAGAGAAGTGAAAGTAGCCTCTCCCTACCCCTGCAATATTAGTAAGGCTTCAAGTAGCTAATAATATCAAATAATATCATTAGTAAGAGTATTAGTAAGTAGTAATACTATTTAAGTATTAATAAAAAAAGTATTAATAACATTACTGAAAATTATTACTTTTAGACATTAAGTAGTAGTAACGATAATAACTGGCCAATATTAGTAAGACTTTGAAACTTCTAGATTTTTTATAAGCCTTCCAAAGAGAAACATTAATCCCCAAATATAACACCAGTCCATGTCTCTGCTTTTGCTCATGTTGTTTAATCTTCCTTTATTAATCCCACTTTGCCTGATGATATCCTACTTTTCCTTCTAAGCTCTTTTTGGAGCCTCCTCTGGAGGTCTTCTCTGATTTCCTCTCCCTTTTCTTCCTCCCCTACTCATTCACCTTAGATTAGGTCCCCCTGGAGCACCATGGGATAATATTCCAGACCTTTAAAATACAATGTCTTAACCCCAATTCTCTAGCCAACAGACGGATAAAGCACATGCTGCCTAAGGGCCCTAGGGGCTGCTGTGAGCACCACACAGGCTGGACCATTCCTGGCCAACCACAGGCCAGCAAGGCATCACCTCCTCCAATACCTCATCTTCTTGGGGGTGGAGAGGCGCAGCTGGTCTTTATCATTTATGATGACTACGATCGCTTCTTTGAAGATATGTGCACTCTCATCCCCACTGTCGTGATCAAGGATAGGAGCCCTGCTTTTCATTATGGGGTGAATTGGCTGCCGAGCCACAATCAGAGAAAACCGCTGTGGACTTGCCATGTTTGTCATTGTCCGACCCTTGGTTTCTGTTGCAGAAGTTGTTGTAGTGGTTTGGGGATATGTTTCCAGAGCAAAGGTGGAAACTGAGGTTGATGGCAGCGTTCAGAAAGTGTGTGAGGCCTACAGTGGAACCAATGTCAAGGCTGCTAGCCTGGGCTGTTGATTACATACAGAGAGAGCTGTATTGTTGTGGACTTCACAGCTATTTAGACTGGGAAAATACGGACTGGTTCAAAGAAACCAAAACACACAGTGTCCCTCTTAGCTGTGCAGAGAGACCACCAGCAGCTGTAAGAGCAGTCTGGCCCACCCTTCAGACCTCTATGCAGAGGGATGTGAGGCTCTAGTTGTAAAGAAGCTATGAGATGTCATGGTGCATGTTATCTGGGCAGTGCTGGCATTTGCAGCAATGCAGCTGCTGAACATGCTGGGTGCATGCATCCCATCTTGCAGGTGGAGTAGAGGTCCTGCTTACTCCTCGTAAGTGCCTCATTACTGGTAAAACCTCTGCATAGTCGAGAACACAAGCCTGAGCTTTTTCCTTGTTCTGATTCAAAAGGCGAATGGAGCAGGCCTGCTGTTGGTGGTGGCCTCTTGAGTTCATTTAGTTAAAGCACATGTGCACAGGTGTTGGACAGAGCAGCGTGGGTCTTCACAGGCCCACCTACTTCCCCACCCACCTATGATTTCCCCTATTCTAGCTGATTTCCATGTCCCTAAGCCCTTAGGGATGGCGGTGTATGTTCTAATTTTGGACCTATTTGAAGGTTGCACAGTGTGGGAGAATCAAAGGATGGCTCAGGCCTGCTCCTGTTACCTCCATGTTGCTGGAGTATCACTGGGTCCTTTCAGTCTTTATGATGGAGAACTCTTGGCCAAAGTTTTCTAGAGAGAGAAGGAGGAAACCAGCTGTGGGCCAGACGGCGCCCCTTGTTATTATCCAATTAAAAAACATACACTGTAGTCCGATAATAAAATGGCTAAAATAGATTTTAGAATCATGCAGTGTGTACTTTGGTTCACCTTCAAAATCAGACCAATCTTTGAAACTAGTGGTTTTTAATCAAATCTGGCTTTAGAGGAAGAATATAGTGTATGCACTACTGTTTTAAGACAATTAAGGTGAGTGTGTGTGTATGTATTTTTGTAAGATTGAGCACGTTCATAATAAGTCTAAACTTTTAGGTTTAAGGTACCCATGTAGATTAGCAGAATAGTATATAGATGTGATCTCTGTTGTAAAGCAAAAAATATAATTCCATAAATGCTGTATCACCCCTCAAAAAGAAAAAGATTGAGTGTCCAGGTGCACACAGGCCTGGCAGCAGGACGGCCTCCATGAAGCACTTTCCCCATTATATAAAATGATGCCTGCGTGTCTCTTCCACAATTGTGCACTCAATGACACCAGTAATGTCTTCATCACCTTTATCTTTAGCATTTTCACAATGACCAGCACACAGTAGGGAAGGAGGTGAGTTTTCTTTGGTTCAGCAGACATTTATAAAACATCTAGTGCTGTTAAGTACAATGAAACATAGGGGTGAATGATAGTACTTTTAAATACCAAAACCATGATTCAATGCAGTACTGTAGCTTTAACAAAAACGTTATATATAAGTCAGAGTTCTCCAAGTAAACAGAACTCATAAAAGATATACATAACACTAATATAGAGTTATTTATTTATTTATTTATTTATTTATTTATTTATTTAGTGTATTAATTGGTTCACACAGTTGTGAAAGCCAACATGTCCCACAATCTGCCCTCTACAAACTGGAAACTCGGGAAAGCCAGTGGTGTAATTCAGTCCAAATCCAAGGGCCTGAGAATCAGGATCGACACTGGCCAAGGGCCGGAGAAGGTGGACATCTCATTCAAGAAGAGAGAGTAGAAATTTGTCCTTAAAAAAAAAAAAGAAAGAAAGAAATTTGTCCTTCTTTCTCCCCTTCCTATTCTACACCCAACAGATTGGATGATGCCCTCTCACATCAATGAGGGCAGATCTTTGCTCAAGTCTACTGAATCAAACACTAATCTCCTCCAGAAACACCCTTGTAGACACACCCACAAATAATGTTTTTCTAGCCATCTGGGCATCCCCTTAGTCTACTCAAGTTGACAAATCAAATTAATCAGCACACTTTCCAACCCAAGGTGCACTGACTTCTGGCCTTCCTCTCCATTCCAGTTCCCGTGGGCCTCTCAGGCACCTGAATTCTCTTCAGGTACCATGGTATGATCTCACCTTGGCTGATTGTTGTAGACAAAATTCTACCAAAATATAAAAATCTGCAGTGTATGCAATATCTACAATTAGGCACCTGGGGGTTCACTATTGTCAACATTAAGTGATGTCCACATGCCTATTGTAGCTGATTTTTCTACAAGAAGGTTTTTATGTATCTTTTCAGATAAAAATATTCCTTTTAATAGTCTTTATTGTAATAATTAGTTTTAAACACTAGCCTCAGTAGGGCTCCCTCCAATCCCCCAGAATTCCCCTGATGACACTAAATCAATCACAAATGAACATTATTATGTAGAAAAATATTAGAAAAGTTCCATATGGGATTTTTATATTTGTTAGCAGGGAAAAAAAAATGTCTTTTTTCAGTTCTTACCTCTGTTCATTTTGTGCATCTACTTAGCACATAATTATTCTGTCTGTGTGTTCATTTTCTCAGCTAGCTATTAAATATCTTATGGGTACATAGCACCCAGCTAGGTATCTTCAGTCACTGACAATTTAAAAGGTTTCATGTTTTCTTGCCACTTAATGTGTACCCCAAAAGTGAAATGCAAAATTTCAACTTGCTCTTCTCAGGGGGTTGATAATTATGAGTAGAATGAAAAGGGGGAATTTTAAAAACTAAACTCTGGCAAATAAAACAAGTTTCTGTACGTAATTACTAATTACATTCCTTGTAATGCTTGGCTCCCTTGTTACTTTAAGAATTCTATCACTAAAAGTAGTCTTGATGCTCAGAAAGGGTAAGGAAGCCTTAGTTATCCATTAAAAAGTGATGTATTAACCTTTATCACTTCATCCTCTGGCAACTATGCATATTGGTCAGCAGGTGAGCGATTAGCTTCCCGTTCTATTAATTATTTATCCATTATTGCTATGCATGACTTATATTGCAGTTTTCTACAGCCTTTATTTAAAGACAGTTCAGGAATATTCAGGAGGTCTGAAACACAGGCTGAAAAACGATGTTTTATGGAACTGAAGTACTCTATCTTTTGCCATGTGTATATCATCAAATAAAGCTTATAAAGCTCCTGAGGGGAGCCCACACATGTTGTGATCCTTGAGAGAGCAAAGGGCCTCAGAACAAATAACTTTCAATATGTACCTTTGTAAAAAGTTCAGGTCTTGAAGTCAGCCAGCAAAACAGAGCCAAAAGGCGGGGGGGGGGGGGGGGGGGGGGGGGGGGGGCAAAGAACTCTTAACTTAGATATCTTAGTCATTGTGTACCCATATAAAATAAAATTTGATTTCTAACATGGAACAGGCTTTAAGATGCCATAAATGTAACAGGAGTCTGAAAATGTGTAGGTCTTGCCTCTTGCTACTGACACTGCTTTGCCCAGAATCATGAAATGAAAAGTCAGAAATAAAAATATTCTTTTGCACATTGGTTAACATAGGCAATGCTAACAAATTAGCAGATTTTTGGAACAAAAACAATTGTTCCAATTTATTGATATGAATACATTTCAGTAAGAAAGGACTAAATAAATGGTCCTATCTAGAATCTTACAATCCAAGTAGTCTTAAGATGGATGGGACTTTAACAAGGTATTGGTCTAACCCCCCTCACTTCACAGTTATAAAAACATAAGCCTATAAAGACAAAAGGACTTTCTAGTCATCAGCTTATTAAAGAGAAGCAGGACAGTGCAGAGTGCCTCGTGGGTGAGGTGGCCAAAGAGTAGCCTTGTGAGCAACTACCTCTCTACCTCAACCCAACCAGGCTGACTCTGAGTGTAATCAAATTTTACACAAATTAAATTAAATGTGCTAATCTTTAAAAATTTAATTAAATAAGAATTTATTTTTCAAATACTTTATTATTAGTTAATAATTAAAAAATAAAACTATCTGAGAAAAGATTGCTTCTGTTCATGTGATATGTATATTCCTGAAAACCTATGAGTTTAATTTGTGTAAGTGAAATAAATTTTAGACACTTGGCCTGCTTCATATTTCTCTCAGGTGCATTCAGCAGAGTCAACTACTCTCCTTGAAACACTCTCTTGCCTTTCTAGACATCACATTCTTCCAACTTTGCCTTCTCTTCTCTTCTCCTTCCTTCACTGTACTTCCCTCTCTATCCTCACATTCTCCCCTAGTAATCTCAAGCTGGCTCCTGACTTACATGTGTGCTATGACTCCAAAGGCGTCTCTAACCCAGGCATCATGCATACATACCCAACTGCAGGCTTGACATCTCCATGTGGGTAACTAATACATCTCACACTAACAAGATCCAACCCAAAAGTCCTGCTGCCCCTACTCTCAGATCTCTTCCCACTACCCCAGTGATTGGCACCACCTCCACCCAAGAGCCTGAGCCTCAAATCTGAAAGAGGCATCCCTGATTCTCCTTTGTACTCCATCCACAAGTCAACCTGCCAACAAGTCCTCTTGGCTCTACTTCCAAATCTCTAACCCGCACATCTGCATCCAAGCTGCCTGCCCTTCTCACCTGCTCCACTGTGAAACACTCTTGTTTCTTCTCTTCTGCTCTGTCCCCTGGAATCCATCATAGTCTACACAAGTAGAGTGATCTTTGAAATGCTAATTCAGATCCCGCTGTGCTGTCATCTAAAACTCTTTAGTGATTTCATAGTTCTCTACAAATGTACTCTGAATCCACTCTCCACCTCTGCAACAGCCACCCCTGCAAGGCCCAGCTGGATCTATTTCCATCCCCTCCTCACTAGCATTCCACTCTCTGCTACCCTCTAGTCACCATCTTTTGTGTCATTCAAATGTACTAAAGACTTTCCGCCTCCTTTCTCTTCCTAAACTGCCTCCCCTAGTTCTTCAAATGCTTCCTCTAGGTCCCCCCCACCTCATGCAGACTGCCCCTTCCTGCCCCATCACCATTGGCCTCCCCACTGGCTCACCTTCCTATCATTGTTTATTCCCAACACAACACCACATTCCTGGCAACCTATGTTTGTTTATGTCTTTGTGAACTAGTTTATGTTTCTCCAATAGAAGGTAAGTTCCACCACAGCCCACACTTGTCCTGTCACCACCAATCCCCAGTGTCCACCAGAATACCTGGCACATAGTAGATGCTCAATAAATAAGTAGTGAGTTAAACTGTGCTAATGATTCTCCTTTAAAAGAATCATAATGGGAATAAATGTAAGAATTGCAGGATCACTCATATGCACATCTTCATTCATCTTTGGATGTAAATCTCAGCTTTCCTACCTTGAATTGCTGAAAGTGAGAGAAACCTGTGTATATACCCACACTTTTCCAGCTAGATTATTTATTTAAGGAAAATTCACATGAACTAAATTTCTGCTCAAGAAAGTTTTATATACCTTGGAGACCGTCTCCACAAAATCTGGCCTATGACAGACAGCTTTCTAAAGAAATCATTGCTCTTGGCCACTTACCACAAAGACATGTTGTAATTCAGCTGCCATGGTTTCCATGTGACAAGTGCCACACAAGACTCAGATGTATGGAGGCGAAGAGGAGGCAATCGCTGTCCATGGGAGGTCCCGTTCTGGGGTGAAAAGGTGCAAGCAGGGACACAGTAGGGTGGGGGCTGACCTGGGGGAGCCAGCCTGCATGCAGCGATGACACATATCACTTTCTCCGATGAATCTTTTGACTTCTTCGATGATCTTCCTCTTTCTGTTCCCTTTGCCTGCATACATCTCTCAAGACTCTACTATCCCTCTGTGTGGATGGATCCCTGAATAGCTCCATCCCTAACTTCTCAGCCAAGCCCAGCACCTCTTCCTCCCCCTGCCCTCTAAACTCTTCCCTCTGGGGGTCGTCTGGTACCTCAGCATCCACAATTCCTTCTAGAGTAGCTCCTTCCTAGACTGCTCCATAGCTAAAGATGGCAGCACCAAATGCCAGCCACTCTCTTGAAACCCTGGGTTCTCTTCCATAGCTTCCTCTTTGCTGCTATTCAAGAGTAGGCATTCCCATCTAGGTTAACTTTCCAAGTCTCCTCTACTCACCTTCACTCCTCAACACAGCATACTCTGACCACCCTCTGTTCATTCCCTAAAGACATTCACCACTTCCACTGGCAACTCCTCCATGCTCTTCCCCTATCTGCCCTTCCAATTCTTGCCACTCCATTGTTGCAAAGTAAGGCCCAGGCCCTCGTGGAGCCTCCCTCATTCCCTTGGGCCACTATTTCTTCTTTCTCAAATTCTGTAACATACTAGTTACAGAATGGCCTGTGATAGTCTGTATTCATCTATAATAGTCCATAATATATCTAGAATAGTCATTTTATATATCAGTTATATCTTGGATTATAACTGTTTTTTTAAATACCTTGTTCCCTGCAAAGAAATACTATGCTCTTGGAGGGCAAGCACCCTGTTTTTTTCCCTTCCTTTCTTCTGCTCCATGGTGCTCAGCAGAGGGTTATAACACTCCTTATGTAGTGAATATACACATCTTAATGAATGAATGTTGAGATCTGAAACTCGACAGTGTAGGTCAGAAGTGGTGGTTTATCATCACAGAAGGACGGACAGTGGAGCCCTGTCCATCAACCAGCACCGAAGCAAAACTCCCAGGACTAAGTCCACAGGATGGAGCTGTCAGAAAGAGGATGCTGCTCGGGTAGGTGGGCTGCAGTTGAATGTGTCCATGGCACTGGCCAACACAGGCAGGTTGCCCACAGGATGCACAGATAGTTGGACCAGAAGTGAAAGCACCAAGGGAAGGGCACTTTGCTCCTCTTTCAGTGGCTCTAGTATCAGTTCTCAGTCTCTCAGTGGGTTAAAAATATTCTGGGCTACCATTTCCACCTACTCTTCCCCTCCTCAGGATCTCTCTCCTCTTTTTCCTTTCATTCCTTCCTCTTACTTCTCTTAGGTTGCTCCTTTTGCCCTCTGCAGTGGACATATCTTGTTTCAGCCAGCCTACTATCCTTTCACCCTTCTTTTGTTAAAAGCACTCCAATTTTCTCTGGGTATCCATTCCTTCCCCCACTCTCAGACCACCCACATGATTTGGTGGGGTTGACTCCTTTTTCAGCTCTAGAGGTGACATGAAATCCAGTCCTCATTACATCCTCCCAGTTATGGTGGCTACTTCAGAGAAATTGAGTCCCAATTGCCACCAGAGATTCAGATCAGGATGTATATTGGATTTGGAAGAAAAGCAAGCTCTCATTTTCTTTTAGTTTTGGAATTGTGAGGATGAAAATGTGGAACCACTGGCAGCCATCTTGCCTTTGAGAAAGGGGATCACTTTGAGAAGGGAGAAAGCAGAACTAAGACATGGAGAGAGACCATGGGTTCCGGGGTGATATTTTGAATAGTTAGATCCTGCTATGCCTAAAGCTATCTTTTCCAATTATGTGAGACAACAAACTTTTTGTTTGCTTAAATGATTATGAGTTAGTCACTTATAACCAAAAGAGTCCCAATATGTCTTCCTAAATCCAAATTGTTCTTAGTATTTTAGGTCTGAAAGTAAATGTAGAGATGAAATTCACCTTTTACATTTATCTAATAGAAACCCAAGAACTGGAGAGAGTGTGACTCCAAAATGAGCGTATTCCTAAGTTGCAGCAGAGACCAGCCTAAAACACAGATCTTTGCTCTCCCGGTGCTAAGGTGTTTCTGCCACAAAAATGTTATATTAAATCAAAGTGTTTTTTCTTATATGTAGATGTTTAATTTCTCCAACTAAGCAAAAGCACCTAACAGGGCAGGGGTAGGAGCTATGTCCTAGATTTTTCATATGCCCTTAGCCTCACGTGGTATCTTGCACGTGGCAAATACACAAGTACCAGTTAACCAATCACTGAGTTAAGAAGACTTTTTTGTATCATGAGATTTTTGTTTTTAATGTTTGCAAGATGATAGTTACTTTTAAGGTTTTTACTATTGAGAAAGTATAGGAGTATAGAAATATAGTTTTTGGCAGCAACTGTAATCATTTCCTGCTGATGTCAATCTTTCTTGTCTTAGTCAAATAAGAACTTTTAAGTAGCCATTGTATGCAGACACTGTGGGGATCTGTTAAGCAACAGGCCTGTCTCTGCCCTTGAAAACCTCCATCATCATGTGGCCTTCTCCCTGTGTGCCTGTGTCTTCACATGATATTTTCCTCTTCTTAAAAGGACACCAGTTATAATGGGTCCAAACCCATCCTAATGACCTCAACTTAACTTGGATACACCACCCAAGACTCTATTTCCAAATAAAGTTACAGGTACTGAGGATTAGGACCTCACCAGGTCCTTTGGGGGATATAATATAGCCCATAAGAAATGCATAAATGACATTTTTAAGAAGTGTTAGAAACTTACCATTGGTGGGTGGAACAGAAGGAAAAAACTCTCTTTGGCAAGATTAATCCATGACTTGCTATTGAGACTCATAATGTTAGAAGGAGATTAGAACTCTGGTTGGCATCACTACTTTGAGAACCACAAAAATCCAAGAGATGTAAATAAACAGGCCCAGGGGGCACCTGGGTGGCTCAGTGATGGAGTGCCTGCCTTGGGATCAGGGCCTGATCCCGGGACCCTGGGATCAAGTTCCCCATCAGGCTCCCTGCAGGGAACCTGCTTATCCCTCTGCCTGTGTCTCTGCCTCTCTCTATGTCTCTCATGAATAAATAAATAAAATCTTAAAAAAAAAAAAAAAAAAAACACAGGCCCAGTCTAGGAGAGAAAAATATGAGGTAGCATCTGTAGTCATTTAGAATCACTAAATATTTAAGATAATAATAACAAAAAACCCTCTCCTCACTGTTCTGTACCCTCTCTCCCCTAAAATGTCAGTCTACTACTCTTCTTTCTCAGGCAGGTCCTCTCCTCTCCCTCAACCATGAATAGCCTCCCAGAAATGACCTGGAGTCACAGGAATTCCACTTCCTTCCTCCTGCTGCTATTGCTTGTAATTATTCTAGCCACCTTCTTATGGACCCATCCAGCTGGGGAAGCAGAAAGGAGTAGTTGACACTGGAAACAGCTCTGTTCCAGTCAGATCCAAACTTGACCATGTAAAAAAAAAAAAAAAAAAAGGCAAACTTGACCATGTACAAAGTGAAATTACTAAGAGGTGGCTATAGCAGTGGTGATCTAGAAAAATAAAAAGGTATGTCAACTTCGCCCTCAGCTCCTCAGCTTTCTATCTCATCTCCCTGGAGCCATAAATTATATCTCTTCTGTATGTATTTCCTGTGAGCCTTTGAACAGAATTTATCTCAACTTTGATCACAGCACATCAAATTGCCCTGTTCCTCCTGAACTTTGAGCTTCAACAGCTCAAAAGGGTGGGAGAGGAAGAGAGAGAGGAAAGTAACTGATCAAATCTTCTAGGAAGGGTTAGTGACACAAAGGGTGGTTTCAAACTAGCACAGATGTGGAGTAGGAGAACTTGGCCCTGAGAAGCCTGGGGCTGAGAGAAGGAGGCCAAGACTTATAGAACCCAAATCAGCCAACATCATAGAGAATGGCCAAAGTATCAGTTTTTATTTTACATCTTCTTGTCATTCCCCACCCCTATTCTACTGCAAATTTCTGGAGGAGAGTTTTGGAAGAGTTCACCTACTCCCATCCTCCCACCTGAGAAACAATAGATTTCAGCCCCTTTGATCATCATTCTCTTCCTCCAGTTAACAAAGCTCTTTCCAATCTCTGAGTCTCTGCACAAAATAAGGGCATCTGATCTGGAACACTTTATTTTTTCAAATGATGGGCTCCTTCTCATCCTTTAGTTCATAGTTTAAATGTTATCTCCTTGAAGAATTTTACCACTGCTTAAAGAAAATTACACACACTCACACACACATTCACCTTTATCATAGCATCCTGCTGGTTTTCTTCATAAGTTGCAACAACAATTTATAACAGTTTGTTCCTTGTACACTTGACTACATCCTAGAAAGAGAACATTTGAATCTATCTTATTCACTTTTATAGTCCTAGCAATTAGCACATCGAAGGCACTCAACAGATAAAGGTTAAAGAAATAAAGAATGAATACATACAATCAGAATTTAATAAATCCATGAGAATTTTAATACTGTGTTACATGGGAATTAGCATAAAATAAAGATGGAATCTTTATGACCAGATGAGGAAAGATTAATTATTTAATAACTATCTAGGATCTATAAAATAACCAAAATTAAAGCTGAATCCATTCCTTCCTTACTCTACATGCAATCAATTCTAAATGCATCAAAGAGATATGTCTTTAAAAATAAAGCCATTATGGGGTGCCTGGGTTGGCTCAGTCAGTTACCTTCCAACTCTTGTTCTCAGCTCCTTGATCTCAGGCTCATGAGTTCAAGCCCTGCATTGGGCTCCATGTTGGGCATAGAGCTTACTTAAAAATAAAAATTAAAAAATATATAAATAAAAAAGAAGCCATTAAAAAACTTGATAAGGTATAAGAAGTCTTAATCATCTTAATGTAGAGTTATTTTTTAAGCAAGCCAATAAATCCATAAAAACTAATACTTTCTGCACTCACATATATGTGCTCAAAATACACTCAAACAGAAACAAAAGACAAACAACAAATTGGCGGGAAATAATCGTTACATTTGGCAAAGGCCTAGATCTTATTATAAAGTGTTGCTACAAATAAACAGTGAAGAGGCTAATAACTCAAAATAAAAATAAAGGACATAAGAAAAATTCACGCAAATGACCTTCAAGGGATATGATACATAATTTAAGAATACCAAAAGAAAGGAATATAAGTCAAACACTGAGGTAACAATTTTTCATCTTTGAAATTGGCAGAAATGAAAAACCCTCATAATATATAATTTGGCCAATATATAGAAAAAATGAGCCCTGGCATATGATTGTAGGGGGATATATATTCTACCTTTTGAAAGTCAGGCTCAAAAATAAGTAAAGAAAGAAAGAAAGAAATTGGAAAATAAATTTAGGGGGCAGCCTGGGTGGCAGAGTGGTTTAGCACTGCCTTCAGCCCAAGGCATGATCCTGGTGACCCAGGATTGAGTCCCATGTCAGGCTCCCTGCACGGAGCCTGCTTCTCCCTCTGCCTGTATCTCTGCCTCTCTCTCTCTTTCTCTCTCATGAATAAATAAAAAAAAATCTTAAAAAAAAAAAAAAAAGAAATTTAGCCTCATGGATCGGCTGGACTTTGAGTAGTTCAACATTTTGATGTCTGTGCAGAGGACAACTGGGAAAGATCTATCAGAATTTTATTTTTTTTAAGATTTTATTTATTTATTTGAAAGAGAGAGAGAGAGAGCAGGGGGAGGGGCAGAGGGAGAAGCAGACTCTCTACTGAGCACAGAGCCCAACGTGGGGCTTGAACCCTGGGTGCTGGGATCATGACCTGAGCTGAAGACCTGAGCCAAAGGCAGACACTTAACCAACTGAGCCATCCAGGTGCCCCATCAGAATTTTAAATGTACACATTCTTTGGCCAACAATCACATCCTAAGATTTTTATTCTACAGATAAACATTCACATACAGGCAAAGATGTAGAAATGAAGATAGTCATACAAAAGGCCAAAAAAAAAAAAAAAAGACCCTAAATAATCTTGAATAGTGGACTGATGACATACGTTTTGGCTAATATTCATAGGAGACCACTGGAAAAGAAATGTACCAGTGTCATATATCTCTTTAATATATGAAGCATAAAAGGCATAGAAAAGAAGGTATTGTGGGGCACCTGGGTGACTCAGTCTGTTGAGCATCTGCCTTCAGTTCAGGTCATGATCTCGGGGTCATGGAATTAAGCCATACATTGGGCTTCCTGCTCAGTGGAGAGCCTGCTTCTCCCTCTCTCTGCCACTGCCCATGCTTGTGCTCACTTTTTCTGTCTCCCAAATAAATTTTTTTTTTAAAAAAATAATGTATTGTACAAACCCATTTGTTGACAATAAAATGAAACAAAACAAAAAACACAGGCCAGAGAAAGAAAGAAAGAAAGTAAGTAACAGAGTAAGGAAGGGAAAAAGAATAAGGAAGGGAGAAAAGAAAGAAAGAAAGAAAGAAAGAAAGAAAGAAAGAAAGAAAGAAAGAAAGAAAGAAAGAAAGAAAAAGAAAGACAAAGAGATAGGTAAATGGAGGGACAGGCAGACATGGCTATGTATGCAAACCATCCAGAAACCACTAGGAAAGGGCCTGGGAGGTCAGGAGGCTTATTTTTCATCATACCCTTTCACACTATTAGGGGGAAAAATTACCATCTATACATATTACTTTTTCAGTTCAAAAACTAGCTGGATTATAAAGATGATGTTGGCATAAGTCAATGTCACTCTCCAAAGGATTCTGTGCAATAATAATAGTGATGTTAGTAAAACAGTAAGATTTTTTCAGCCTTGTTTGGTTAATGCTTTTATTATCACAATGTATAAGATTTTAAGTAAATGCCCCAAATAAAAAAAAAAATATGGACTCTTTCAATAATCTAGAAGTGAGACAGGTTTAGTAGAGAATAAGCTATTCACTTTAAAAGCCTATACTTGACGTGTTAATAAATATTTTACTTTGGAAAGATGGCCTAGAAATACAGCTTGGGAAGGCTAAGCTCATTTGTAGCTATCACCACTCCCTACCCATCCCATCCCCAACAATGTATTCAAATTCAATACCAAAAGTTACTTATTAAACTCAAGAGATATTACACCCTGGGAAAACTATTATAAACTTGGCCTGTAGGAGAACTGATCTCCTAATGAAATACAGAACAACTGTCTTAGAAAAACGAAAATGGGCAATCGTCATGTAAGTATTTATTATCTTTGGGAGTCAAAGTTTTCATTTTAGTTAGCATGTGGAGAAATTTAAATTATGAAATCATGATTTTATATTTTATCATTGTGATTACTACGTATTGTTGGTTTTCACAACAGCATACCATGCTTTTAAAATGCACTTGGAATATACTTTTTCTCCATTAGGAAAAAATCTCTTAGGAGGGAAGTATTTAAAACAAGAAGTATTTAAAACAAGTAAATAGTGCCCAGCACAGAGCAAATGGTTAATATGTATTTGTGGACTGTATGATTAAAGGTATTACTTGTGGTGAAGTTGCACAAAACCTTGCAGACTCAGACTCGCAGACTATGCCCATCAGAGTTTTGTGGGGAAGATAGGTTCATGTTGCAAATATCCATAGACTAAGGTAAAAGTATTCCTACAAGGCTATATAATCTGGGCTGAAAGGTAAAAATATTCTAGTATTATTTCTAAGCAGCATCAAGCATTCAGATGTTTGCAGATATCCAGGAAATGGACTTGATGTTTGGGATTTATTTGTTGTTGTTTTCCTGAAATGTCTAGGCCCATGTGAATACTGTGTCTATAAATTATTAACGACTCAAAACTAACTAAAATACTACCATTTGGAATCAACAATGTGCAAGGCAGGTCAGAGTTAAATCTTGATTTTTTTTTTTTACATTGAAAAATACATATCTAAAGCTGTTGCAATAAGCATTGTAGTAAGGTCTTGTTCTACTTACTATAGCTTCCCACGGCAACAATGATTTATTCTAAGTAAGTTAGGAACAAAGAGAATAAAACTCTAAAATTTTCTGTAAACTATAACTTTGATTATAAGATTTTTTTCCTTTGCTGTAAACTAAACTTTCCCTCAGTGGTTGTAAGCCTACAAATAACGTCTTCAGGGAGGTGTCATATTTAAAATCTTCTGTAGGTAACTTTTTTTTTTTTTTTTTGCTAGCCAAGATTAGGAGCCTTCCATTCATTACATCTTTTGGAGATACTAAAGCCTACTTTGAAGGTACTTCTGATAGCTGCAGAGGGCCCCTGCCACAGCAGTTTAGGAAGATGTTTCCATCTTTGAGTGTCATCCCCATGGGGCAACTGGCTTGTATGAGTGGTCTAGCATTTTTATGTATTTCTTTTTTTGAATCCTCAGAGCCAGTCTTACTCCCTCTCAGAAGGCAGTCAACAGTTGCCCAAAGGGGACATCCAACCCTCAGCAGCCGTGCAGCCTCTCAGCCACCCATCAGGGAGTGGAGAGCCAGAGGCCCAACAGCCTGTAAGCACTCAATTTTCCCTCCAAATCATAAGTATGACTGGGCTCTCTCAGGGGCCCAGTATTGCTCACCAATGACGTGTCATATGGGACCCTCCACAATCCTCCAGCCTGAAAAATGTCATCAATAGGTGTTACTTCCAGGCAGGGAAATCTTCCCTTGGAAAATATTTGTTACAACGTTTGCAGCTAATGTAAAAAGGTAATGGAGGAGCTCAGCTTCCATGCCCAATAGCGTCCTCTTCGTTATGCCTTACAGTGGAGGGCATGTTACCACAGTATGACCACTGTGACATTTTAGAAAACGTAAATGGGAATTTAACATGGCACAAGGAATGAATATGTTCTAAGATTGTGTTTCTGAATAAGTAAATGCAAAACCTTCAAGGACAGAGAATCGTCCTGGTAGTGACTTAAATCATTTGCCTTAGAAGACAACTTGAGTATGTACAAACTTCAAATAACAACGTTTCCAGTTCTGGAGCAACTGCACAACCAAAACAAATATAGAAAACTAGATACTAGTAAAATACAAGATCAGAATGTGCAAGCAGATGCATGTAATGGATAGAGTATAATAGACAATGTTATTTTGCTGAGATAAAATGGCCACAGTCAGTGTAAAAAAAAAAAAAAAGGTCCTGATTGCTATAATGTGGTTTCTTTTGTGTTGCAGCATGTTTAAAATATAACATGGTGTGTGACTTCTTAGTTCTCCTATAATGTTTCTCTATCTAAAAGTGAGACACTTTTGTTTGTAGGACTCCTTATAAAATAATCAGGACTTCTCTTGGCTAAAATGCATGATTTTTGTACTAAACCTTCCTCTGTTCTCTGTTCTTTTATCACTGGCTTGCGACAATTAAAATATGGCTGTTTGGTGTATATACAATCATAAAGAGAAACGCAAATGCAGGTGTTGAAGTAGTGTGCCAGGACTTGGTCATCCTAATGATTCAATGCACTTTTTATTCATGTTTAAGTAATTAAGTTTTAAGTTTATGTATTTAGTAAATACATATTTTAAAAGTCCACCAGGAAAGTTACGAATTCCCTAAAATAAGTCCATAGACTGAGATCCGCAGACAACTGCTTGACAAACAATACTCCAATGCCAGTAGGATATTGGCCAGGAAATTACATTTTCCTAGGAACTGTGATATAGAGGCCTTCCTAGCCAATTCTGAAAACTGAAAATTACTTTTTTACTTTGTGCTTTCCTCCAATCCTTTTGCCATCATTAATGATTTCTTTCAACTGAAGACATAGTAATTGTGACTAACCTATTTGGAGCAGAAATAACCAAGATAGAGGGTGACTATCACTTGGTAAATCACACAATGTTCAGAGTTTGCTTAGCCTAGAGGACGTGTCCTTGTGCTCAATGAGCTTTGTGCAGCCACAGAAAAATAAGATCCACAGGAAAATCTGCTTAGGTTTAGTGAGATGACTCTTCTATTCTCTTGTGCGGGTTGTTTTCAGGAGAATCACTCTCTAGAGGAAAATATAGAATTGAGATCAATAGTGAAATCCCTTCACCACTAGAGTATGGCTGTAGGGTATGGGCAGAGCAATAGAGAGGGGGCAAGACTTAGGGGAGCTGTGGACAAATGTGGAAATAATCACAAACTCAGGAGGATTTATGATTTCTGGAAAAGTCTTTTCAAGGCCGATGAATAGACACTAGGAATGATTTGCCTTGTTCCTCAAAGTGTGGTCTCTGGATTAGTAGCTGCATCTACATTACCTGGGTGTTTGTTAGAAATGCAGAGTCCCAGGCCCATGAAGCCCTCCTGAAGCAGATCTGCATTTTAACAAGATCTCCAAGCGATTCTTATATGCAGTACAGTCTGAGAAGCACTGAAATAGGAAACAAGTTCACACATTTGGCTGCACATTGGCATCACCTGCGGAGTTGTAAAAACCACTGAAGCCTGAGCCCCACCACCGGCGAGTCTGAATCAACTGGTCTGGTGATCTGTCTGGGCACTGGGATTTGCAAATCCCCCCTGGGTGGTGCTAAACGTGCAGCTGAGTTTGAGAAACGCTGAACTGGAGCATAACACAATTCTTCCGAGAACAGATCGGCATACCACCGATGATAGCAGGTGTCATTTTAAGTGCCCAAAAGCGAAAACCAACTTGTCAATGTTAGAACACCTGCTCAGCGATCTGCCACGACGTTTGTGAACATGCCACATTTATGACTTGCTTGTGCCAATATTTAGCCAACATCAATATTGTCTAAAATGGAAAACAGTTCAGGACTTGTAACAGGGCAACAGGCAAGCTCAGATGCAGGTGGATTAGGAACACCCAGGAGCCACACAGCAGGTGGGACTCAGTCCAGATGCCTGAGAAAAGAAGGTAGGTTCTGGAGGCAAGGAAAAATGTGACTGGGAATGTGGGATAAAGTAAGTATGGTTTTCACCAAGAGAGTGCCTTGAAGTGTGATTCCAGACCCCAAAGAAGAATTAGTGAGAGAAACCAAGCAGAAACCAGCCCAGACCCTGCAGGTCTCCTATCAGGAAATCTTTTATCCCAGAAAATTTGTCCTTCGGAACACCACCATGACTCATTGGAGGAAACACAAAGGGCCCCTCTGATATCAAACCGTGACAGGCAGTAAAGCATACGTTCTTCATTTAAAAACAAGCCTCCCGCTCAAAGCTGGCTGCATTCTAGACCCAATCACACAGCCTTGGCTTTGGAGAGGGGTTTCTTGTCTACAGTAGATAAAAAGCAGTCATTTTTAAAGAGGTGCAAAATAGGTTGCCAAGGACAAGTACACTGGCAGAAGGAAGAATGTGGGAACCGAGAAACTGACACACGAGCTTTAAAGTGGAGGGAGCCTGGGGCCACGTGGTGTAGGGGATGGAAGCTGGTACTTGCTCGCTCTGCTGCACAGCAGCAAGAACCAAGACTCCCAGGGATGGGGGGCATGGGTGGAGGTCTCCAGGCAGCCTCCTGAAAGGATGCTGATGATCACTGACATGTCTCAAGTGCTTGCTAGACCCTGAGCTGCTGCGGGGCACGGGCTGTGCACATGAAGTGTGCAGCCTGTCACTCTACCAAGCACCCTGCATACATGTGTCCTTCAGTCCTCACACAATTCTGTGAGGGAGGTAGTATTATTTTCCCCTTGGAAAAGTGGGGAAAGTGAAGCAAGGAGAGATGAGGTAATTTGTCTAGTGAGAGATGAAGCATAGCTTGGGATTTAGGTAGAAGTTCTTCACACACATTATACCAATTAAAAGCTAACTAACTGGGATTTCTAAAATGATTGAACTGGATCATTACCTTCTCTTTATCCCCATTCTTGAGCTTCCTTCTTCTCTCCTAACCCCCTATCTGGATTTGATGCTCTTCCTTAGTGCTTCCATGCTACCCTGCATGTAATGCCACTACTCTCCTTCCATGTGATTTTTAGAACGATCTGTTCACACATCTCCCCCACACTGGACTGATGGCCCACTGGGGGTGGGACTATATCTTGTTCATCTTTGTACCTCCATGACTCACACAAAACCTGGCACATAGCAAATGCTTGATCAAAGTTTGATGAATTCATCAATTCATTATCTTTTATAAGTCAGCCTTACTCAAACCAATGTTTTGCTCACATGCAGTCCAAATCCCTATGACCAGGAACAGCCCCAGACCAATGTGTGAGTAAGGTCCCTGTGTCTGTATTTTTTTAAAAAACCCCAAGTGATTCTAACATACCCAAATTTGAGAACCATGTCAGGTTCTCCTACTAATGTCAGGTGTTCCTCTAGTGTAGGAAAGTGCCCAAATGCAGTCCGCAGACCATCATCAGGACACCCTAGGATCTTGTTAGGAATGCAAATCACCAGGCCCCACTCCACATCTACAGAATCAGAAATTCTGGGGCTAGGGCCCTGCAACTACAGCTGAACAATTCCTCCAGGTGATTCTGAGGTTCACTCAAGTGTGAGAATCCAATGTTGAAGCAAAAGCCTCTCATGGAAGTAGCCTGGAGCTCTGGCCCAGCTTTGGCTTACAAAGCGCTCCCATCACTCAGGCTGCAGAGATCCCCGGATGATGGTCTTTAAAGCCTGCTTAGTCTGACACCCTCCTCCGGGACCAGGCACACCAAATGCAGCCCAGGGAGCTACCCCATTCTGCTCCGTCCACCTGAACCGGGGCTGCACTCTCCCACCACTCATCTTAGCACTGCACAGAGAAGAGGCAGCTCAAGAGCCCCTCCGCCAGTGGAGGAAGGAAGCTTCTTCATCCTTCCCATCAGTTCAACATATTCTTTTAAAGAAACTCCTACAAGCCAGGTACTGGCTCTATAGATAAAAAGAGGAATAAAAGACCATAGTCCATGCCCTTAAAATTACTCACAGTCTAGCAAGGGAGGCAAACAAATAGCTAAAATGAGGTGTGATGGATGCATTAATAGAAACATGTCCAAAACTTGGACAGAAGAGGAACTGATTCTGGGTGGGAGGACAGAGTAGAAGAGGCTCCTAACATGGAGAAGGGCATTCTTTATAGTGCTGGAATACGTGCAAAGAGGTACAAGAAGGGTAGTGCTGCCGGAAGTACAGCTCTCATGCTCCCACCCCGGACAAAGCACTTAATGCATTAAGCATCACCTGCCTGTGCAGCTGCTAGCCCCTCCCCCTGGGCTGGGAGCTTCTGCAAGGCAGACACTGCCTCTTACTCAGGGCTCTATCTCTGGGGCTTGACACGTAACAGGTGTGCCATACATATTTTTGATAGAAAGATCCCTGAACAGGAGGCCGAGGCACAGATGCCCAGAGGTGAGACCCAAAGGCCCTTGTTTGCTATGCAAAGTGTATTAGTATCCTAGGGCTAATATGCAAAGTATCACAACTGGGTGGATTTTTTTAAAGATTTTATTTATTTATTTGGGAGAGAGAGAACAAGCAAGAGAGAGCATGAGCAGGGGGAGAGGGAGAGGGACAAGCAGATACCCCTCTGAGTGGAGAGCCCAATGTGGAGCTCCATCCCAGAACACTGGGATCATGACCTGAGCTGAAAGCAGACGCTTAACCAACTGAACCACCCAGGCATTCCACAAACAGGGTGGCTTAAGACAATGGAATATATTCTCTTCAAGTTCTGGAGTATAAGGATTTGAAATCAAGGTGTTAGCAAGGCTACTGTTGCCTCTGAAGGCTGTGGGGAAGAATTCTTTCTTGCCTCTGGTGGCCTCAGGCGTTGCATTTCTTGGCTTGGCACAGAAGCAGCTCAGTCTCTCTGCCTCCCTCTTCACATGGCCTTCTCCTCTGTGGGCATTTCTGTTTCTCTTCTTCTTAAAAGGACCCCGGCCACTGGGTTTAGGATCCATTCTAAATCCAGGATGATCTCATCCATGATCCTGTACTAATTACATCAACAAAGATTCTATTTCCAAGTAAGGTCACATTCTGAGGTTCCAAGTAGACAAGAATCTGGGGGATACTATTCAACCTACTATACCAAGGAAATTGGGTTTTATTGCTTCAGGCCAGTAGTGGTTTCTAAACTTTGCTCATCAGATTCCTTTGGAAGGCTTGTTTAAAACAGAGAGCTGGCCCCTATCCCCAGAGTGTCTGATTCAGTAGATACTTTAGAGTGGGGCCCGAGAATTTGCATTTCCCACAAGTTACCTGGTGATGCTGATGTTGCTGGTCCGGGGACCACACTTTGAGAACCAGCATCTTAGGCAACAGGCCCTAACTGATCTCAGACAAGGCAAGGACAGATCAGAGCTGTACTTTGGATGGACCATGTTGGAAGCCAGTAAAAAAAGTTTTGGAGAGAAACATGACCAAAGGCAAATTAAAACAATTGGGAGGCAGTGGCCCTGGAGAAAGATGATGAACCCCTGCTCCCAACTAAAACAGTGGCAATGGGACTGGAGAGAGGACAGATTGGAAGGTCAAAGAGATATAACTGGATGACTAACTTGCCAGGTATGTGAGGGACAAGGAGGACTTACAGAGTGACTCCCAGGTACCTGTCTTGTGTACTCAGATGAACGGGGTGCCTCCTGGGGATGAGGGAAAGTGGAGGTTCACGCTGTTTGAGAATGAGTTTGGTTTTGGGACATGTTGAGTTTGAGATACCTGTGACACCTGGGTGTAATGCTTAGCAGGTAGCTGGCTGTGAGACTCAAGAGAGACGTCTGGGCTTGAGGTAGTTTGGAGTATGAATTCATAGTTATTTTGTTTATCTTGTTTTCTTTTTTGTTGTTGTTGTTTATTTTTTTTGTTTATCTTGTTTTCAAGTCAATATGTGTTTGATTACAAGTAGCAGACTACAGAACCAAGAGTGGCTTAAATAACAGTGACATTTCATTAGTAGCCCTCACACGCAGTCTGAAAGGAGGGGACTCCAGGGGCGGGTTCATCATGAAGGACTCATGCCATGTCTGCCTTTCCCTGCCACCCCTGACGTGCTGGCAACAACTCCCCTCATAGGTACAAGATAATGGTCTGTGTTTAAGTTCGTGATCTCACATGATAGGATCACAAGTAAGAAGGAAGGAGATAGAGGAAAAAAGTGCCTTTCTTCTTATGTACCACTCCCCTATCAATGAGAAAATCTTTTATGGAAGCCCCAAGCAGGCATCCTGTTCTGGCTCAGTTGCCAGAGTTGGTCAAAAGCCCATCCCCAGACCAATCACTGACCAAGGGGGAGAGGAGAGCCATGAATCATGGTTCATCCCTGGGGCTGGGGAAATCATCTTGTCAGCTAGCACGCTCTCTCACTCTCTCTTTCTTTCTGTATGCTGGCCTCATTCTCTCCCACTGAAAATGAACTTTTTCTTTTTCCCAGTGGTGTGGGAGGCAAAAGTTGTTGGTGAGAAGGAGGCATGGCCTCAGATAGTTCAGATACCACAGAGAGTTCCACATAGCTCCAGATTAACAACACCAATGAAAAGAGTTTCTTTTGCTAAGGACCCATAATATGTCAGGGAAAAATTCTGATTGGCTTGGGTCAAGTACCTACTCCTTGGGTGTCGCTGCGGTGGAGGTTGGCCTTACCAGTCCTTGGGGTTCGGGGATATTGCTTTCTTAGAACTATTATTTTTATTAATATTACTACTGCTCCTGCAGCTACTATTGGATGGACTGAAATAGAGAATGAAGACCCAAAGATCGGGAGAAAGATAGTCAAATAATTCACCCTTCCTGGAATGGGGATTTGGAGCGTTGCAGTGGGAAGATTAAAAATGTTTAAAAGAATTTTAAAGAAATAATTAATAGGGTTGGATCCAATGCATATTTAAACTCTTACCAGGGGGAAAGAATAGCATCCATTGTTTTGATTCTGATGGAGACAGAAATTTGCTCAAAGCAAATTTAGCTATTTCACCTTGTTTCCTTTCTAGCAAATCAAAACTTGTTCACATACTGTTGGTTATGCCCTCTACACAGCACCATTCAATGCCGTAATGCCCCAGCTCAGCCCCCAGCATTTTCTCTTTTCAATTCTGTCTACCCACTTATCATTGACTCTTGAGGATCCCAGAGTACACTTGCTTCTTTTTTTTCCTGCAAGCAATGAATCCCAAGTTTATACTCTCATTGAATTGGCAGAAAAACAGCCTTTGGCAACAGAAGAAGGAAATGGATAATTCTTTTCTAATGAGAAAAGTGCTTCATTTTTCATAACTTCTTGAAGGCATGATTCTTTTCACGGTTGAGGAATGGCTATCACCTCCCCATGACCACCTTCTCCTCCAAGTTCACTTTCGTTGATGCAATACAGCAGTAATTGGATATCTGGAGGTTTAACACTCTTCAGAGGTTTCTGACTCCCCAAACAATCTATGGACAACCTCAAGGCAGTCACTTTCCCTAGGACACAATCTTGTTTCCAGACAGTGCATGTAATTCTACCTCTAGGAGAAACTCTGAGTTGTCCAGCCCAACATAGTACTCAAGGGCCCCCAAGAATGAATCAGCCCAGGCTGCCGGGTGCAGACTCTGCAGATTGAGGCCAT
Organism: Canis aureus; assembly: GCF_053574225.1. NCBI lineage: Eukaryota > Metazoa > Chordata > Mammalia > Carnivora > Canidae > Canis > Canis aureus. The sequence continues at coordinate 25,086,059 of NC_135624.1, read as the reverse complement.
GATGCCTACAGTTGTGATGCAGACAAAGAAGCAGAGAGTGAGGACAGGCTTCTCACTTTGGACCAACTTTAACTCAGATTCTACTCCTAGTTACCTAGTCCCGGTACTCATCTTTCAGATTTGTCACTGGAATTTCTTTGAAAAAAAATTAAGGGAAGAAAGACATCATGATTCACTTCTAATCCTCCCTTTTATGTAACTACAGTAATTCGTTCTCTGTCACTGGGGACCTTGCCTGAGTCAGGTCCTATGTGCCATTTGTACCAGCATCCCAGCCTTCTCAACACCTTTTAAAGAAATATGTTTATAGAATTATTACAACCATTCATAGACCCTCATCATGTTAGATTATGGCACGATTGATACTAGAACCAGATAATTCTTTGTTTTGAGGGGCTGTTCTGTGCCTTGTAGGATGTTTAGCAGAATCCCTCATGTCTATGACTAGATTCCAGTAGCACTCCCCTATTATGACTACAAAAAAATGTCTCTAGACATTGCCAAATGACCCCAGAGAGGCATAATTGCTCCTAGTTGGTAGGAAACGACTTTATGAGCCACAGACCCTAGCAAAAGCAAGGCTATAGGGCGGGAGATGGTCCCCTTCATCTGACTGAATTTCTATCAACAACCGTGTGTTCCTATCCCTCTGGCCTAGAGAGTCCCTCACATGATTGCCTTTCTTATCATAGAATAGAGCCAACTCATCTTCAAGATTGACCTTTGTCCTCTTGATAGTGACAACAGCAGCTTAGAGACAGCAGTTTCCCTCAAAAAGCTGTTAGCCCATTAGTAACTTCTGGCGGCCACAATGAAAAGGGCTTCCCTACAGAAATACCCAGTACTGAAGCTGTTGAGCTGCTGGTTTTCCTGTCCAGATGAGCAGTGCTCAGCCGGAAAGTCACTAATTGAAACAATCATGAGTCTATTTGCTCATCTCTCCCCTATTTGGGTATAGCCTCCAAAAGGACAGCTCCATTTAGTCTTCCTATAGCAGAGCTCAGTGCATAGTGGGTCAGTCACGTGGTTTGTACTTCTGATCATATTGTCAGTATCTTCAGAAATGATAGTGCCTACCACCTTAGGGCACTAGATCTGGTCCCAACCCTGGAGTCACCTTTGATGGGTAACTATCACACCAACTTAAGGTGTAACACAGAGGGCATAGCCTGAGAAAGTTTGTCTTTCTGGGAAATGATCTGACTATATTGATCTTCGTCAAAAGCTGTTCTCAAAATGCCAACATATAAATAATCCCAAATTTAGTAGAAGAAAGGTCATTTTTTTAATCTAAAAAAATGTCACTTACTATTTTAAGAACACACGGTCAGCATATATATGTAAGTCATATCAAGATCCGATTCAAGCTAATGTTTTTCCTATTTTCAGCCCTTTTTCTTGCCAAATGATGCAAATATTCCTACTCATTTAAAGTGATGGAGATATGACCATCGTTCTTGGTCCCAAGAGTCTAGGGAGGGAGATAAACTAATGAATAAGTGTAATAATGCACCTTAAGGAGATCTGATAGAAATCTCTAGAATGGAGTAAAAGCACAAAGGAGAAACTGGTGTGCTAGAAAAATGTCTCACCAGATCTTGATGGGGGGTGGAGGACAAAACCCCAATTTGCACCATGTGCCCGTTTCCACAGCATAAATATGAAATCACAACTGATTTCAAGTTACTAACATGAACATAGAGTTGGGAAGAGATGCACATGATTGGCTCTTGGAAGCTTGCAAAGTCAGCTCCAGCTTGGGTGGCCAACCATCCTGGTTTGCTCAGGATGTTTTAGCACTGAAAATCTCGCATCCTAGGAAACCCGCAGTCTTGGGCAATCAAACCATTGGCCACCTTGGGCCCCATGCCCAATTGGCAGAAAGTTTTCCGTCTTTCCCAAGAGGGTCAGGAATGGTTCCAGAGAGGAGATGAGGCTTCAGCAAATTCCCTCAGGTAGATATATTCTCCACTGTTGTCAGTGGACTCAATGGTGGGCAACCAGGTATTTAGGAAATGGACGAGCATGAGGCCAGTGCTGTCAATCTCCCAACCCTTTGGCCCTCTGAAGACTCCAGAAGTTACGGAGAGGAATTTGTTTGCAGTTAACCCCCCTTCTTCGTCCCCCACTGAACACTGATGGAACCTTCCTAATAAGACAAATCTAGATTTTGTCAAGTAGGGAGAAATGAGATTTTACCTATGAAAATGTTTGGCAGTTTATCAGGCCGGAAAGCAGTTACCTACGAGAATAAACATATTGGAAACCTTGGTCATCCTGTTGGTCCTCTGCTTTTCAGCCTTCAGACTGTCTTTAAGGTCCCATACCTAGGATCTCTCTGCTACTCAGAAGGCAAGATGTTTTAGTAAAGAGGGAACCAGAAGGTTTGGGGTGAAATGGAGAAAGAAAAGGAGGAGGAGAATATGGAGGAGAAAGTGTCCTGAGAGCCCGTTAGAGAAAGGCAGAAAAGCCAATTTCTCCCCTGCCAGCTCTGGATCATCATAATGAAATCTCCCTGCCCAGAAGTCTCCCATTATCTTTTTATATGGCTTTGTTGAGATAAAATTGACATATAACACTATGTAAGTACAAGATGTACAATGTGTTGATATGATACGCTTGCATATTGCAAAGTGATTGCCACCATAATCTCAGCTAACACCAGCATTAGGCATAATTACCATTTCTCTTTTGTGGTGAGAACATTTAAGATCTCCTCTCTTAGCAACTTTCAAGTATACAATATAGTATCATTAACTCTAATCACGTCAGATCCCCAGAACTCATTCATCTTATAACTGGAAGTTTGTATCCTTTGATCAACACCTCCCTTTTCTCCCCACCCCCCATTCTAGTCTCTGTGCTATTAAGTTTGGCTTTTTTATTTTTTTAGATTCCACCTGTAAATGATATCTATCATACAATATTTATCTTTCTCTATTTGCTTATTTCCCTTGGCATTATGCCTTCAAAGTCCATCGATGTTCTTGCAAATGACATAATTTCCTCCTTCCTTTTTTTTTTTTTTTTTTTTTAAGAGGGTGAGAGGAGAGAGCGAATCTGAAGCAGGTTGCACACCCAGCATGAAGCCTGATGCAGGGCTCAATCTGACAACCCTGAGATCATGACCTGAGCCAAATTCAGGAGTCAGATGCTTAACAGATGAGCCACCCAGGCGCCCTGACAGTATTTCCTTGTTTCTCGTGGCTAAGTAATATTTCATTTTGTGTCAGTGTGTGTGTGTGTGTGTGTGTGTATGTGTGTGTGTCTGAACACTCAGGTTGTTTCCCTATATAGGTTATTGTGAATAATGCCATAACGAATCACTTTGACTTATTTCATCTCCCCAAGATTTTCCTACTGTTAGTTTACAGGTGAGAAGCAGAAAACATGATTCCATTTGACTCAAGAGGATACTGAGAGCAGAAGTGACAGCAATGCCTTTCCTGCCCCTACCCTGTGCCCACAGGGAGAGGCTGTGCATTTTGCCTTGCAAATAGTGGCAATTGGCCTTCATTTGCATTTGACTTCCTACTGTCTCATCATCAAGGACACTTCTTGATCACACACTCTGCAAGGGACCCTTGGCTTCCCTGGTCAGCAGATAAATCACAGGTCTCAGCTGGTATTGCTGTAAAATACTAGCATTCTCAGAGCCGGACTGAGATCATCTACCATTAAATCAAAAAATAATACTTTGAAAGGGACAAAAAAAATTTGGTTAATGAGAAGTCAATGGTAGAGTTTCTCGATCCAGACCATGTAGATTTGAAGTCCATCACTTCATAGCTTTGTGACTGCACACAATTTATTAACCTTTCTGTCTCTTGGTTTTCTCAACTTATCTCATAGGGTTCTTGGTGAGGATTGAATGAGTGTTATATGTGAATTATTTGGCCCAGTGCCTGGCACAAAGGAAGTGGCTTATATTCTGTCGTCATGCAATTTTTAGGGTTAATCCCTTAAATTTCTCTTCAACTCTCAGCCCTGCTTACTACTTCTCAGTAAGTAAAAAATGGTTTCTGATTTAGGACAAAATTATGTAATCAGGTATTTTAAAAGTGCCGCACAAAGCAACCTGTCAGGGGGCTTGTTCAACACTCAATAGGAAGCAGGTCGGGCAGCCCTGGTGGCTCAGTGGTTTAGCGCCTGCCTTCAGCCCAGGGCATGATCCTGGAGACCTGGGATGGAGTCCCATGTCGGGCTCCCTGCATGGAGCCTGCTTCTCCCTCTGCCTGTGTCTCTGCCTCTCTCTCTCGCTCTCTCTCTGTGTCTCTAATAAATAAAAAATAAAGTCTTTAAAAAAAAAAGGAAGCAGGTCAAGATGGAAGGAAGTAATAAAAATAACACCGAACACGCACCACGGGCCAAGCTTCCTGCCAAGCATGTTTGATGCATACCCTTGTAACAACCCACAAGACGCTGTTATCTTTCAGATGGAAATCAGAGACTTAGAAAGCATAAGGAGAGAAAAATGCATCACGCCAGGTTCGAGGGCAGATATCTTTGCGAGAATGGATACCTATGTGACCACAAAGAAGCTTCTTTCCCAAACTAGATCTCAGTTTCCATTAAGTCCATAGCACTTTATTTTTTTTTAAGATTTAATTTATTTATTCATGACACACACACACACACACACACACACATACACACAGAGGCAGAGACACAGGCAGAGGGAGAAGCAGGCTCCATGCAGGGAGCCTGATGTGGGACTTGATCCCATGTCTTCAGGACCATACCCTGGGCTGAAGCCAGCACTAAACCACTGAGCCACCTGGGCTGCCCAGTCCATAGCACTTTAAAATCCCTACTAAGCAAGGTGAGCCCAGATCACCAACATTGGCTCAAGGTACCATTAACCAGCAGTGGCAATGGTCATTGCTTACATTGGGAGAGAATTCAGGCATGTCTGAGGCTCTCTCCAGCACAACCCTCGCCTGCCTCTACCTTCCTGCTTAAAAAGCCCAGGCCACCACCTGGTTCTAACCCTGGTCCTCATTTTTTATTTCTTCAGCCTGCCCCTTATTTCATGTTGGCTCAAACAGCAGCCCCATTTCGATCCATGTGCAATGAGCCTTCGTCCCTCTGCTCTCCAGCACTTCCTCAGAGCCCTCCTGTCTAAGGGCCTGGATACCAAGCAACCACTTTCAAATATTTACCGAGCAAACTGCAGCAAGCCAGGGCTTCTGGGGGAACTGCACTGGAAAGAGCAAACAATCAAAATGCCACTCCTATTACATTTTGATAAAGCTTCAGGGTTTACAAATGACCCCCACATCCTTATGTCACTGAGCACCTCCTACGTGCTACCAACCAAGTGCTAACTATAATCTGGCACCGCGTCCCAAACGCAGCTGCATCCAAACCTCAGGCTGCCCATGAACAGGTGCACCTCCACTCGAAACCCGAGGCCACAAAGGCTCAGGGAGATCTGTCAGCTTGCCCAGGGGTGAGGGTTGGGGGGGTCATACAATCAGCGAGGGTCAAAGCATAACTGAACACAGTAGGTCCTACTCCCAAGTCCACGTGGCATCATTATATCTTGTGTGAATCAGTCATGTCTGTCCTGCAGTAGTTCAATGGCAGGACATAAGTAGGCACATGGGTACACAGACCAGAGAACATCATGCTGTAGTCTCTCCCTGCACTGCCCTCCCCCCTCCACCCCTCCATATGTATGTACGTATGTACCTATATATGTATGGATGGATTTAGCCTGCCTAACTCCCAGTCTTCTTTCAAGAACCAGCACAAATGTCAACTTCTCCCTAAAAATTCCTCTTCCTCCTCCCAGCTCTTTGTAGGCAAAGTGTGCATCCTCTCCTAAACGCGATTGGCATTGATCTGCTTCCGTGTTTATTTCCCTGGGGAAAAGGACTGCACTTCATAGATCACGTCCCCCTCACCTGGGGCAGTACTTGCCACATGGCAGATCTTCACTACTTCTCTGCAGAAGGAAGGGGAGGGAGGCACAGCGAGGAAGAGGGAAGAGAGAAAAAGAAGGAAGCGGGGAGAGGAAGAGAGTCTAATTTGCCTGCTGCATATGCTCTTTAATTAAACTCACATGTCTCTCTTGAGAACCATATACTTAGTTTCCAGTCTTGATGCTCTCCAAATAGATCAGGTCACCAGGACTGATGAGTGGGAGTGTCCTTAAATAGGAAGACACTTAAGGCTGGGTCCTGGAACATCCTGGTTACCACAGAATACATAGCAACTGTCTGCCACTCATATCCCTCAGCCAACTTTTTCACAAACTCTATCCCCGGAGTTCACTGCAAGCTGGAGGGAGGTTTTCTTGGAATGTTCCCTTCGGTCCTGAAGAGTTAAGCTTTCTGTGAACTGCACTGGGGCAGAAGCCTTTGGTCGGGGGTCTGTTTCTCCACCCAGGCCCTCATGACTGGCGGGGCTGTGGGTGGCATCTGAACCTGATATAAGAGCTAACTTCCCTCCTGGGCAGTCGAGGTGCTAAAGCTGGCCTGTCTCTGAGTCATTTCAAAGAGTGGGTGTTCTCAGTATTCATTCTGTCCAGGTGACACTGCTTCGAGGCTCCTAGTAGCTCAGTGTATTTTGTATGCCTCCTCCTTCCAGAAAAATGGATCATTCATTTCCTTAAGATGCAGGAACATGGAGACACAGAGCAGTGCCAGAGAGCCTGCTAGAAGGAGGTAAAAACAAGACTGAAATTTCCCAGCTTATTCATGCATGAGGAAGTCAGTACCTTTTGTCGAGTTCTTGGTATTTGCTTCCGTTTGTGAGCTTGACTATACTGGCACTTTGGCAAGCACCCCAGGGCTGTATCTCAGTGAGCTCCTCACACTCCGGGAGGTGCTAATTATCACACTAGCCAAATGAGGCAGTTAACAGAATGTGGTGTTGGGGTGTCATTCTGGATTGCCCGAACTCCACACAGCCTAATTGTGAACCATTTCACTGCCTGGTGTGAAATATGTGTCTAGATCCAAATCGCAGGTGATCAATGAAAAACTGATCCCTAGGGTGCTGTTTGCAAAATGAAAACCTCGCAAGCAGGAGAGGGTTTAAAATGTTCTGGAAGGTTCATTGCTGATCTGCCTTCAGTAAATATTGTTTATATTTTTTAAGCACATGCTGTCTGCTCGGCTTCATTTTAGATGCTTTGTATGAAGGACTTCATCTAAATTCTCATAGGAGACCTATGAGTAGACTCTACTATTATCCACATTTTGCCATAAGGAAGCCACAGCACAGAGGGGTTCCCAAACTTGCCCAAGGTCACATAAGTTATGCTGGGATTCAAATCCAGTTTGGGCCATTGGAGATATATCTATATCTCACAATATCAAGTTCGGAAGATATCTCTTGATAGATGGATGGATGGATGGATGGATGGATGGATGGATGGATAGATAGATGGATGGATGGATGGATGGATAGGTAGGTAGGTAGTAGGTAGGTAGGTAGATAGATATAAATCTTCCAAACTTGTAGAATCAAAATATGCAGAATTTAAAACCTAATATCATAAGATCAAAAACCAAGTGGTGGGCCCAAAGAAGCAGAGGAAACACTAGCAGTTTGGCATGGCTCCCTTTGAAAAGTTATCCCACATAATCAAATCTTACAAGGCAGACATCGTCCCCATTTTACAGGTGAGAAAATGAGGACTTTGAGGTTAGTGGCCCAAGTTCCCATGGCTGCCAAGGGGCAGAACCACATTCAAACTTGGATTCACATGGGCTCAAAGCCCAGACTTCTGCAATCATTTTTATTAACATCTTGTCTTTTTAATGTGTCTCATGAGAGTCAGCACAAACGCTGCAAAAAGACAAATTGAAAGAAAACAAAAAAGGAATGTCGCTCTGCCTCTCTCTTGCCTAGAAAGCAAGTGGAATATCATGCACTCGCCTAAATCCTCACAGTCGTGTCTGTCCTTATGCTGGAGTCCCCTGCCCTGCCATGTGCGCCTGACTCGCATTCCTGCAGACCTGCTTTCTGTGGACGTTCTGCTCAGTGGCCACAGGTTTCAAAAATAACATGTGATGGGCAGACGAGCCCAAGCCCCATAATCAGCTGCCTGGCTTGCTAACAATGAACAATGGAGGTGGAATGTCCACTCCACATGCATTCCGGAGAAGGTGGTTACCCAGCTCACCAGAACAAGCCAAGGACATCCCTTTCATCAACACTGGGCGGCACTGATGAATATGGCCATTGTGGAGGCAGTCCTAGCCACCAGAGAGGGAAATTCCTAACAGATTGCTTCCTCGCCTTCCACCCTCCCCCCCTCTTTTAAATAAGTCCCATCCTGTGATTCCTTCACTCAGACACCAAATAGCCTGCTGTTAGGAGGAACAAGACTGAATTCTCTTTGGATTAGAAAAGATAACCCACACGGCTAAGAGTGGTTCTTAGAAGGAACCTGGGAACTTGACTTCCACCTGCCCTGCTGATGGTTGTGCATCCGATAGAGACTTTTACGCTGTGATTTTTTTAAGACAATATAAATTTATCTTACAGCTCTATAGGTCGGTCAGAAGTCCAACGGGAGTCTCACTAAGTAAACACTGCATTTTTAATTAAGCAAAAAAGGAAAAAGTTGTCTCAGTGTCATCTTTATTCCTAACATGTGGTTCAACATTCTCCCACTGCCCATCCCACACACACCCCGCCCTATATCACTGTTATTTTGGATGAAATGACACTACCTGATTCTTTTTTTAGCCTTGGATAATCTAGACATGCTCACAGGGTTTTTCCCCCTTCCTTTTGCTCCTGTGTTATGTGTTACATGGAACCACCTTACTAAAACAGGGGATGAGGGATGGAATGCCCTTTCATACTTGACAGAGCCAGGCTGGCCCTGGTTCCAACTCAGCCATCACCTGGCCCAGTGATCTTAAACAAGTCCCAACACAGCTTCTGCAAGTCCTGGACGCATCTTTGTGCAAAGGAGGAAAAAATGTGTCTCTCTGGGGGAGAAGCAGCCCTGCCAGCACAGGACTTAGCAAACGGAACCCCAGCTGAAATCCAGCCTCTCTGCCTTCAGCCAGGACATCACCTGCATAGCTGTTCACAGAGCCCTGTGTCTCTGTTTCAATTTATGTGAAGTGGGGCAGATAGTAAGTGTCCCACCAAACCCAGCACTGATGAGGCTAAGAGAACAGTTTATGAATCAGCTTTTTAAGAGGATATGTCTGCTGTTCTGGTTCAATACTACTGGATTACCTGAACCCTCCACAAAATACTTCTAATGAAAAGCAAAGACACCATTCACTCTTCTGAGATTGCTACTACCCAACGCTCCCACCCTTGGAGAATTCAATCAACAGACAGGACAGGCCTTATCATATGCAGCCTGTGCAGTTACATAGGCCCCACACAGGCCTTGCATGTGCTTGAATGCTCTGATGTCACCATCTTAACATTCTAAATCCATTTTTAACATGGATCCTACATTTTTATTTGCACTGAGCCCTGCAAATTATGTCACTGGTCCTGCCAACAAGCCTTCTGCAACACCGGATAGCTTTCTCACACCACAAAAGAGATTTGGAAGGAAAAATGGGATATGTCATCCCTGTGCCAAACAAAAAGGCTCCAGTCATACTTAGAACACGAGGCAGGATGGTGCACGGGATTAATAGTATGGGCGTTAGGAGGGGATCTGAGCTCGGTGCTGTGCTACGTCCCGCAAGTTTTCAGACACATTCCCTAACATACTTGAACCCAGATGTCCTTCTCTGGAAATTTAGACTCCTAGTGGCTACTGTTCTGGGTTAACAATGAAGAAAAGTCTCTGTAAACCAAGAAATTGGCATGTGGCAGGTACTCAACAAATGTAAGCCCCATGCTTTAGAAATAGATACTTCAAGATGGGCCATGTCATGGAGTGAGTCCATAGAGCAGAGAGGTGATCAGAGGCCCTAAAAGATCCCTTGGGCTCTAGGATTACATGATTCTCCATTGAACCAAGGTCTAGAAGCCAGCCCTCCTCTAGTCCATAGGTATTAAACAGAACATTTTTGTTGCAAGGGCAGAAATCCAACTCATTAACTTTGAGAAAGTGTTAGTTTATTAATAAAACTGGGAAGTATTAGGAAACAGGCATTTCTGTGTCTGAGGATTTATACAGTGGTATTCAGTTTCTGTTTCTCTCTCCATATTTCCACTCTTTTTATCTTGCCTTGCTTTGCTCTGAACTCATACCCTCTTCATGCAGAGGATAAGATGGCCTGCAGCAGGCCTAGACTCATTCTCTCAGCTGAACAAGCCCAGTCAGAAGATCTCTCTCTCTTTCTCTCTCTCTCTCCCTCAATATCTCAGAAAAGACTCCGACCCTGCTTGGGTTATACTCCCACTCTTGAGCCAGTCACAATTGCCAGACTGACAGGGTTTATGCCCACCTAAGGGCAGGACAAGGGTGCTCGAGCCTCATGACTGCAGCCCCAATGAACACACATAAAATGGAGGACAGGGAAGCTCCCCAAAGGAATCGCAATGCCAGCCAAACAGAACATGTCTACTGTGCCTTATGTGGTTTCCTATTCCTTCCCCAAAGGAGCCAAAGGAAATGAAAGGTAAAAGAGGGGAATCAGGTGGGTGGTGCAGACAGTAGCACTTAAACCAGATTTCACTGAAGAATGGGAAATAAGTAACACAGGTCATTAAAGAGAATCTCTGTGAGGAAAGGCCAAGAGCTGAGAAAACACGGGATCTGTTCAAAGCTACGAGTTGTGTCACTACAATTAACCTCACATCTTTACATTTTTAATAGTAAAGTATTTATTTTTATGCTGACCTTTTGTTTAGGCAACCAATACTGATTTTCCATTTTAGGGCTAATAGAGAATTTCCTTTTAAAAATGACTTTAAGTAAAAATCAAGTAGGTCAGCTGAAAGAAAAATAATAAGTAATAATAACATAGACTTCAATAGCTGTGGACAAATTGGTGTATGTGTTATGCCAATGACCAAAGTCTGAGAAACACTAGTTTAGTTTAAGTAGAATGTTCTCTCCCCAAGGAACAGTAAAAACCAGTGACTCTGCTATTGCTGCTCCATAGGTATCTCTGGCAAATTAAATATTGTGTCTCTCATTGTGTAGATGGCAAAGCTTTAGCCCAGGTCACAGAATGGATCTGTGATAAGATCCTAGAACCCTCAGCTCTGCCTGGCAACACCTATTCCCTAGATATACTTCTGTCTCATGGCAAAAGGGGAGAACCAGCATTCCAGGACATTGGCCCACTGTATTATTGTCTGTTTCAGAGGCAGTCACACAAAGGTAGGATTGATGTCAAAATATCTCATCCCAGAGATGGCCAGGCTGATTGTCCTTATGAACAGAGGGGCCCATTCTCAATGGTCATCCAGGGCCAGCTGGCTCCAAGGAGTACCAGTCATCTCTCTGGGGCCAGAGTTTCCCCAGCTGATTTCCACATGTAGCCACGTGTAAAGTGGCAGCTGGTCTCTCATTTGGATGACTTAGTCATCTTCCAAGTAGCTACCAATGTCAGCCAGAGATAATTCAAGAATGCCTATATTGTCCACTCATCTTTTCGATTATTTTCTGCAGGCCAAAGCGAAAAGCCATCATGGTTTTGACGTGGATCACGATGCCAAAAAGCTGAACAAAGCCTGCAAAGGAATGGGTATGAGATATATTTTGTTTTTTAATTTACTTTTGAAGTTGATTAAGTTTGATCTCATGTCCAACTTTCCCATGATCTTAGGAAGATGACCATGTGCATTCCAAGCTAACCCAAGTTAATTACTTTTAGTTGTTCTCTTTGTAAAAGATCCCCAAACTATAATCAGATCCTAATGCTTTTCAATATTCAAAATGATAGTTAAAAATGGGATACTGTGACGTTGAATTTGACCTTGAGGTAGAAGAAACTTCATGAGGAGTGTAGTCATGCAATCTTAATGTCATCTAAGCCCCTCTGATCCCTTTCATGAGAGGTGGTGGGAAATAGGGGCTAATGAAAGCTGGATTAGAAATCTGGGGATTGCATCTAGAAGTAGATTAAGTAAACATAAAACTGGGACCAAGGCCAAGAATCAAAGGTCAAAACCAGAGGAGCCATTTATGTTGATGCCTAAGGTAAGTGTATGGCCAAGAAAGAGATCAGGATCAGGAATAAGGTAACCCCAGTAACAAGGTGAGATGAGGGGGAGAGCATCTAGAAAGAAGGCCATGAGGAGAGGCTCTGAGACCCAAGGAGGTCTCTGTTGAAACAAGTTTCTAGTCCCAGAAACCTGGGTTTTAGTATAGTCACAGGATCAGTAACCATCATTATTAATTCCAGAACATTTTCACTGCCCCAAAAGAAACCTCATTTCTATTAGTAGCTGCTCCCCACTCCCCACCCCCTACTCCCTTCAGGCTCAGGCAATCATAATCTGCTTTCTGTCTCTATGGATTTGCCTATTCTGGACATTTCATATAAATGGAATCATGCAGTACGTGACCTTTTATGACTGGCTTCTTTCACTCAGCATATCATTTTGCAAAAACAAGTGCTAGATTTTTACTTAGAAGTAAATTAGTGAAGATTTACTTTCCCAGGAATGGGTACTGTGGTAGAACAAATATGGCCATAAATTCTTTGTGTGACTCACTCCAGGGAAAGGACTGGGATCCATAGTGGAAGTTCTAAGAGATATTTTGCTTCAATATAAGCAACTATCTGAATAAAATAGCCTGTCTTCCCCAAGAAATGTTGGAGAAGTTCCAAGAGAGTCAGGGTTGGAGAAGATCTGGTAGGAAAGCAGTAAAAGGGATTTCTATATAGTAAGTGTTCTTGAATACATCAGAGGGAGAAGGAGCTGGAAATGAAGGATGACAACTCACTTGCTTGGTTTAGGGGGACATCAGAGGAAAGTTCAGCAGAGAGGAGCTGCTTCTCGCTCATATCCTGACCTGGCTCATGCTGTATTTAGACAACAGCTGCCGGGAGCCATGTTTGCCTGGAAGTGGCAGGATGTTTATAGTTCTGAGTTTTGCTGAGTGGCTGGGCCAGCCTCACAGGTGTTTCCCTGCTGCCTCTCAAGTGAGGTCCTGACACCTGGATGTGGGTTGGAGACAGGAGTGTAGTGGGGGTGGGAATAACTCAGCTGCAGTTAATGATAAATCCCTGCGTTCTTAGCCACTTAGTGGGTTAAGTCCAAAAAGCACAGATGGAACACCTACTGAATGCCAAAATCTGTGTTTTTTTTATCCCTTTTGGATGAGGCTTCAAGGTGGGACCACTGTTGTGCTGATTACTGTTGTAGAGCACCTTCTGCGTGCCAAGTGCTAGGTTGATCACCGCATACATGTCATCTTGTGTAGCCCTCTCAACAACGCTATAAAGTTGCCTTCTAATGACTTAACAGATGAAAATGTTGAGGATCAGAGGTTAAATATCTTGCCCGAGTTCAGAGAGTTAGGAAATGAGGGTGGGGTGATTGAAAACTAGGGCCATCTCAGAAAGCTGTGATTTGGTTGAAGGTTTAGAATTCTAGAATTCCAATCTCTATTAAAAAGTACAAGCCAGGAGCACCTTGGGTGGCTCAATCAGTTGAGTATCTGACTCTTGGTTTTGGCTCAGGTCATGATCTCAGGGTCATGAGATTGAGCCCCACGTCAGGCTCTGTGATCAATGGAGAGTTTGCTTGGGATTCTCTCTCTCCTACTTCCCATCCCCCACTCCTCCACCTCTCAAACAAATAAATAAATCCTTTTTTTAAAAAAAAGTGTAAGCCAAAGCAAAATTTCATCATTGGCAAAATTTGTCCGCAAGACTGTGCACCTATCTCATTGATATACCAGCCCTACCAGGGCTGGCTTTATATGTCTAGGGCCATGTTGTCCCATAGCCACAAAGGTGAGTGATATAGGTCATTTTAAATTTTTGAGAAGTCAAATTTTTTTAAAAAGCAGGTGAAAGTAATTTTATTAATATGCATTAGCTAAGTCAATACTATATCAAAAATATTTTTTTTTACATTAAGTCCTCAAAAGACAGTGTGTATTCTATACTTATAGAACATTCCAATTTGATCCAGCCACACTTCATGTCCTCCATAGTCACACGTATCCACTGTGTGGGCTGCAGTGGGTCTAAGGGCTGTACTCGTCAAACAGATTATGAGCACTCCCCACCCATTCATATTCCTACACAATTCAAAATAAAAATGATGTATTCTAAAATGATATTTCATTTTTCCAAATAACATAAAAGTTACAGATTTCCTTATTTATTTGTTGCCCCTGCTTTCCAGGGTCCTAATGATGCATATGGTCTGGGTCTTGGTTAACCCAGAACAGCCTTTTACTCTTCTCCCCACACTGACACTCTTTGTCAGACCTTCCTCTTGGGACTCTGTGACCCTCTGCTGGGCCTTCTGAGAAGAATGCCTTAAACCCAAGAGTGCATAGACCTAACCCCTATTATCATTTCTGAAATTTTACATTGTTGTAAAATGAACCTGCATCTTGTTCTCCCTCAAAGAGACACAGAAAGAGGCTCCAGAAGGAAAAGCTGCCATGGCGATTACCCTGGTTCTAGTTCCTGACTTAAACTTTAATGTGCATTTGAGTCACGAGGGTGTTAATACGCAGATTCGAACTGGTAATTCTAGGTGGTTTCTCAGATCCTGCATTTCCAATAAGTTCCCAGGGGATGCTGATGCTACAGGTCCTGCAACCACGCTTTGGGGAACAAGGACTAGACCATCTGAGATCCACAGAGGTTAATGCCACTCAAGACACACTGGATGCAAACCGGGCCTAGGACTCAGATCTTGTGACCCCGAGCCCAATTCTCTTTCCCCTTGCCAGGCATGGGAATGAACTTTGGACCTAGGTTTGAGCCCCTGCTCTGCTACATACTGATGCTGTGACCTTAGTTTTCTGAACTGCAAAGTGGGGTTAATAATCCCTTGTTACAGAAAGGTGCTGAGGATAAGGAGGCAGCACAGTGCTTGGCACTTCCTACGCTCTCATTACATGCTACTCTGCTCCTTTTGAACAATAAGCTGAGATCCAAAATCCCCACAAAGGCCCTTAGATCAGTATGGGCAGTGAGGAAGCCCACCCTTGAGTGGCCTTTATTCTTCATCACTGAGGGTATACCAGGTTGAATGGCCCCCCCAAAGATATGCCACCCAGACCCTGTGATTGTGACCCTTAATCGAGAAAAGGGTCTTTGGAGATGTAATTAAGTTAAGGACTTTAAGAAGAGATCAACCTGGATCACCTGCATGGGCCCTATTGACAAATGTCCTTAAAAGAAACAGAAGAGGAGCATCTGGCTGGCTCAGTCTGGAGCATGGGACTCTCGATCTTGGGGTCGTGTTCAAGTCCCACATTGGATGCAGTAATTAAATAAATAAATGAAACTTTCTATTAAAAAAAGAGAGAGAGAGACAGAGAGAGAGGCAGAAAAAGAGCAGATACCCAGGGAGAGGCCATGTGGAGCCAAAGCAGAGAGTGAGTAATGCTTGAGAAGCAGAACTAAGGATTGCCGGCAGTCTCCGGAAGTTAGAAGAGGTGAGGAAGAGATTTGACCCCAGAGCCTCTAGTGGGAGTGTGACCTTGCTGACATCATGATTTCAGACTTTTGGTCTCTGAATTGTGGGGGAATATATTGCTGTTTTAAGCCACAGAGTTTGTGGTAATCATTATAGGAGCCTCAGGAAACGAATACAGTGAGCAAGTGAAAGCAATGAGCCTCCCTGGCAGCCAAAGTTCTCCCAATTTGTTGCTTCCTCTACTTTCCCTCCACCTCCATTTCCAAAGGAAGCACTGAAGGACTAGGAAGCCCACAGCCCCTGGCTAAGCCAGGCTGCTGGGGGCTGGCATGTGGAGCCCAGGGAGGGAAGCCAAGCCCCCGCCACCAGCGTACTGCTTAGACCACTCATGTGGCACATGGGCCCCTGGTGTGAAGTGGAGGGCACTTCAAACCCAGTGGCCTCCATCCTGCCGAAACTCAGCCTCAGTCTCCTCCCAGAAAATTGCTGGGAGAGAAAAAGCGAGGAGGCCCTCTGGCACTCCCAAGGCTGATTATCACCCTGGGCCTGACCTCTACTGTATAATTACTCTGCAGTGTCTGATGCACAGGCAGGGCTGAGGTTCCTTCTTGTTTTTTTTAAAAACTCTTTCCCAGAACCACTGGGGACTGGCCCCAGTGCCTCAAACCATTGTAAATGTTTACAGGAAATTGTTCAGCAGCACAGACTGCTTATATGACACACATATTATGAAATGTAAAATGAGGTCATTGTTCAGTAAATCACTTCTTGGTTGGGTAGTGGGAAAGGCTCCCAGGATAAACCCGAGACCCAGATTCAAAGGGCTTGAGGGAAATCTGGTCATTCCAGACTCTCCTCTAACCTCCAGGCTGTTGCTGAGCCATCCCAGAACTGCTCTGGCCTCCAGTCTCACTTTCTAAAGCATTCCAGGAAGGAAAATCTAAAAAGTATTATTTTTAAAATTTTTACTTTCCTGAATTATCCAGCTATGGGTTGACTGTGGCATCAGAGTGGAAGATTTCCAATTGGTCCCTGCTACATAGAGCCCACCCAAGTAGCACATGCAGCTTACACCAATGCAGAGACAAGGTATCCCATAATGCTATGCAAAAGTCTCCATTCACTCATTCATTCATTCACCCATATATGCATGCATTTAAACAACCATCCCACTGTATCCACGCATTCAACAAGTCATCTGATGAATATTGAGAGGCTTCTATGTGGATACAGCTGTAAGCGAACCCTCCTGTCCCATGGAACTTGCAGTGTGGCACGGCAGAGATGGGACAGAGGAGAACAGGCCATGTGAGGGACACAGAAAGCAGAAGGCCTCATCTATTCTAAGAAAGCTCAGTGAGTTGAGTCCTAAAGGCAGAGCGGGAATGAAAGTGAGGATCAAAGACAAAGGTGTTTCAGGTAGAGGGAAGAGCCCATGCAAAGATATGGAGGTGAGAAAGAAAACATTGCTTATTCTAGGAGCTTCACATGGTTTATGAAGAACCTGGGAGAATGGGTGGGAGGGACATGACTTTGAAAGGCAAGTAGGAACCACTCCAAAAGGCCTCGGACATCCCACTGAAGACTTGAGACTTTTCTGGACTTGAAGAGCCCAATATTACAAGCTTTGATAGAAAAGAATGGCCAGGTGAGCTGCTCATAAGTGAGCACAATCCGGGAACAGTGAATGTGGTTGGAAAAGGTATGGGAGACACAGGAACCCCATTTGGGTATCGGTGGTTCTGCTGAGTAATGTGACAGAGGTGAGGGTGAAGAGAAATGGATGGGTCTGAGAGATACCAAGGAAGTGAAATAGTGCCATCTTCATGGTAACTAACTGGGCATGGGGTGAGGGGAAAGAGGGAGCCAGGGATGAGCCCCAGATTCCTAGCTGACACTATATAATGAGTGGGCCATCTGGGAGGCAAGAAGGCTCCTTCCAGGGATGACACCTGTAGGGCTCCAGGCCTGAGATGCTGAGGCCAAGGACCTGGGCAGGAGCAGCTCTCACAGAAAGAAAGGGGCCGATTCAGGAGAGTTTTACAAGAAAAAGAAATCCCTTCTGAGGTGAGATTTCTGGCACTCAGAAGTTTAAAAAAAAAACACACACACACACACATCACAGGGGAAGTAACTGGATCCCCATCACAAAGGTGGAACTGTAGGAAAAAATGAAGAAGAACAACATAAATAACAGCACTCAAACTGAACCAGAACTAGGCAGCAATTAATCACTACTATTCTTGGAGATGAACTCATCCTAGAATTTGCTGTTTCTCCACTTGCAATCAAACAGCTAGGTCTTCCCAGAATTGTAAAGGTGGAACTAATCCCTGAGACTCATTGAACAGTCTGAGGACACAAAGCTAGTGTCTGTGCCAGGACCACCACACAACTCTCATCCCTGTCTCCCCACATCCTGCCCTGAGGACTAGCGCCAGAGTCTAGACAGAGGTAAAACACCTCTAGCCTTTGCCAGCAGAAACACTGAGTCTTCTTATTTCCTTCCCCCTCTCTATAGGCAACTCCTCCTTCCACACCTTCCGCCACCCACCACCCAGATTTCTCTTCCTCCCAATCCTTCCACCAAAACGCATCAAATGCATCTAGCCCCTCTTGTTCCTTGAGGATCCTGATCTCTCAGCTGGGTAGGAGCGATCGCACAAGTTCAACTAATTCAGTTCCATTCAAAGGAGACCAAGCATGTGCTAGTCCCAGGGAGTGGCCAGGGGAACAAGCCAATGCAGGACTCTCCAGATTCTGGCTGTGAAGAGAGAGTTTGGGGTTCCTTTGTTTCTCCCTTTTTTAAAAAATATTTTATTTATTTATTCATGAGAGACCCACAGAGAGGGGCAGAGACACAGGCAGAGGGAGAAGCAGGCTCCCCGCGGGGAGCCTAATGTGGGACTCAATCCCAGGACCCCGAGATCATGCCCTGAACCGAAGGCAAACATTCAACCACTAAAGCACCCAGGTGCCCCGGGTTCCTTTCTTGAAGGCTTGAGATACTGCTGAGGATAGTGGGCATATGAGTTTCAAAGGGTTGTGTAACCAAGTACCACAAACCAGGTGGCTTAGAACATTAACCTATTGTCTCCTAGTCCTGGAAGCCAGGGTCTGAAGTCAAGGAGTCGGCAGGCCATACTCCCCACTGAAGGCACTAGGGGGGACCTGTCCCAGGCTTCTGTCCTGCTTCTGGAGGCCTCAGCTCTTCCTGGGTTTATAGACCCATCTAGCCAATCCTCCATCCTTACGTGGCACTCTCACTGTGACTTTGTGGCCAAAAACTCCTCAATTCTGTAACAGGCTTTCAAACCTCAATCATTCAGATACCACCTTCCATGATCTTGGTCAATCTGAGTCCTATAAACATAACATAACATTTTTCTTTTAATCAATTCCTTCAGCCCCTGTCCTTTACAAAATGTAAGCAAAATCACACATTTAATGACTTAATGATATCTTCATATATGGTTGGCCCTTGAACAACACAGGTTTGAGCTGAACGGGTCCATTGTATGAAGTTTTTTTCAGTACTGTAAATGTATTTTTCTCCTCCTTATGATTTTCTCAGTAACCCTTCCTTTTCTCTAGTTTATTGTAAGAATACAGTATATGATACACAAAACATACAAAAATATGTTGACTGTTGATGTTATCAGTAGGGCTTCTGGTCAATAGTAGACTATTACTTAAGTCCTTAATTTGGGGGGATTCATAAGTTACACATGAATTTTCTATTGCGAGGGGAATTGGTACCCCTAGCCCCTGTATTATTCAAGAGTCAGTGTTGTATGTGTGCATATATATATATATATATATATATGACATATATATCATACAGTTGATAAGTCGATTTGAATCTAGGCTGAAGAATCTTTTTTTTTTTTTTTTTAAGATTTTATTTGATTATGGATGAAAGACACACAGAGAGAGGCAGAGACATAGGGAGAAGCAGGCTCCCTCTGGGGAGCCCAATGTGGGACTTGATCCCAGGATCCTGGGATCACGACCTGAGCCGAAGGCAGATGCTCAACCACTGCACTGCCCAGGCGTCCCTTGGGCTGGAGAGTCTAAATCAGAGTTTGCTGTTTAGTCTTTCTCATTCCCACACCTGCTACACATGGATCATCTTTCCAATCCTGTCTCTGTGGATATTCTAAAGGATATTCTAAAAAGGATATTCCCCTCTTCTTTCTTATTCATTATGGCTTCTGGTACTGACCAAATTGCCTACAAGGAGCATGTATTACTTTGAGGATGGGGGGAAAAATTTTTTAGAAAGAATGTCATTTAAAGGCATTATAGGAGTTTAACAAGGCAAACGGCCATCATGGTCCCTATTAGGACTTCTCTCTTGAGATTGGCAAGTTTATGGGTGGGCTTGTAGCAATTTGGGCTTCTATTTTAATCTCTTCCACCCAGTTTTAAGTACCTGGAGGCCAATGAACAGACTATACTTTTTTTTTTTTTTTTTAGATTTTCCATTTTATTGAGGTATAAATTCACATAACATATAAGTCACCCATTTAAAGTGTACAATTCAATGGTTTTTAATATATCCACAGATACATGAAAGCATCGCCACAGTCAATTTGGAACACTTCCATCAGCTCAGAAAGAAACCTCCTACTCTTTAGCTATTACTCCCCTACCCACACCATCCCCACACACTACTTTTCTACTCTATAGATTTCCCTATCCTACACTTTCACAGGAATGGAGTAATTATAATATGTGGTCTTCTGTGACTGGCTTCTTTCACTTAGCATGATGTTCCAAGGTTCATTCAAATTGTAGCATGTAAAAGTACTTCATTCTTTTTCTGGTCACATAATACTCTATTGTATGGATATACCTCATTTGTTCATCCATTTGTCCGTTGATGGACATTCAGGATGTTTCCACCTTTTAGCTATCATGAATGGTGCAGCAATGAACATTTGTGTGCAAGCTTTATGTGGACATTTGTTTTCATCTCTCCTGAGTATAGACCTAGGAATGAAATTAAAGCTGTGCTCATTCCTCTTTCTGCCACAATGCCCAGTACTTTGCTTCAGGCAATGTGAAGCCTTCATGGATATTTGTCAAGTGAATGAGAATATACTTCTCCACAAGACTTTAAAGCTAAAGGGTCCATCTAGATTCCCCCAAAGCCTCTGACCACTGCCCTAGCTTCCTGAGAATTGATGAAAATCAAACTCCATCTTCTTTCTTATTCACTCTTGACCTTGTTTCTTTCTCTTGCACTTTAGGAACTGATGAAGCAGCCATCATTGAGATCTTATCAAGAAGGACTTCAGATGAGAGGCAACAAATCAAGCAGAAGTACAAGGCTACGTATGGCAAGGTGATTCCAAGGGTTCTTGCAAGCACAGCCTTGGCCAAGGCGGTCTCTGCTTTCTCTACATTCCCAAGGCAGCGGAGAATATCTTTAAAGCTTTACTGAGTTAGCTCCAGAGAAAACAAGATGAAACTATTCTTGACAATTTTAATTGATCACAGAGAAACTGAAATTGCCTTGTTAACTTAATAGCCTATAAAATCAATATTCCTTAACTCCTCTTGAAAATTGACTTCCTTTTTCTAATTAATCCCTCTGCCATTTTTCTACTCCTTTGGTCTAATTCTACATATTAACCTACTGGTAGGCCAGTGACTTGAGAACCAGTTTTCACAGGTGGATCTTCATACAAGAATTCTTCATCTATACACTGACCTTCAAGAATGATACATTCTTCATAAGTGTTTTGACAGAAAACTAAAAAGAAAAAACACAAACAAAACACAAACTTCCATTTCATTAAGCATGAATACTTGTTTTCTTTCTTTCTGT
The DNA here is from genome assembly GCF_053574225.1 of Canis aureus. Lineage (NCBI taxonomy): Eukaryota > Metazoa > Chordata > Mammalia > Carnivora > Canidae > Canis > Canis aureus. The sequence goes on along the minus strand of NC_135624.1, from coordinate 25,064,719 downwards.
GTCTTTTCTTTCCTTCTTTTTGTTGTTGTTGATGGTGTTATATATAGAAATCTATAAGTATGCATTAGGCTTTCTATTTTCTTTATTGATTTATGATGAACACAATTTAACCTTTTCTTAATGTCATTAGAATTATTAGCATGCAAACCGAATATTAATCATTAGGCTGTTTTTAAATCCATATTTATAAGACCTTTACAGTTTCGATCACTATGCAGAAATAGATACAGAGATGGGTTTTCTTATTTATTTGACACTGGGCAGGCAACAATCTCTTTAGGCCCTGGTGTCCTCAGACACAGAATGAAAATGGTCATTTGGCTTACTTCCCAGCTTTTGGGAGAATCAAGCTGATGGCTGATGGCATACATATCAGTAAAGGGAAGCACTCCTAGGTATGGCTATTTCCATTTTATAGAGAGGAAACCTGGGGCTCCTCTGTATGACCTGAAGCTCACGCAAAATTACTCACCTAATAAGCAAAAGAACCAACATCCAATCCCAGTCTTTTAACTCCAAGGGCAGCATCCACTTCTGAAGAACCCATTGCCATGAAGAGGAGCTATTTATTTCCACACTACCTGGCCTACCTGGCTGTGCTTTTATAGTTTTTCTGCTTCTCTCCTCACAATCGGGCTTGCCAATGTCATTCCTTGATGACATTGATGAAAATAAGTGACTCTTCAGTTCAGCTGCAGGGAACTGAATTGAATGACATTGAACTTTTATCGTTGTCAGCGTGCCTAAGTATAACAGCCTCTCAAGTGCCATGTCTATCCCCCACTCTACCAACATGGAAAGTCAGATCAGGCTTCTTAAGCTTGAATGTAAAGCAGAGTAACTGATCTTGAGGTGGGGACTTAGGAGCTCTGCTAATAGGAAAGTGGGCATGCTCTAGCATCAAACCACAATACCAACAGCCTGCCAATCTTTGCTTACACACCTGTTCACACCTGTCTCAGATAGCTGAGACTGCCAAGGAGGTGATCTGGAATCAACATCTGAAGCATGGAGATGTTGGCAGGGGAAAAATCCAAGTCCCCATGTCAACTGAGCTCCAAAGAGAACACACATCCCAAGGTGACACAACTAGTGAGCAAGAAAACCAGGATTAGAGCTGAGACATACTGAGCCAGCTTCTGTGTCCAAGCAGAATGTAAACATACAAGGATTTGTTTTCATGCCTGTGGCTTATAAGAGTAGACAGCTGGGACTTCTCTGCAGTTCTATATAATGTTCATCTGACCTGAAGAGACATGACCAATATTTGGGTGGATCCACACTGTAGAGTGCTCAGCAAAGGGCCCCATTTATTCCTCTCATGTCCCTGTAATGATTGCAGCACTAGATGCGGTAACTGCCTTAAGACAGAGGCAGTAATACCACGGTCCCCACATAAGACTGCAGATCCCCCTCATAAGGCAAAATCTCTGAGGTTTTTCTCCCAGGCTCAGAGCTCAGAGGTTCATGTGAGTAACATGGATTAGCCTCTTAGAAGGTTCCTCTTGGTGTGAAATAATAATAATAATAATAATAATAATAATAATAATACTCATTAATTAAACATTTAAGTGTCCCAGGCACTGTGCTTGGACTTGAAACAGATTGTTTCTCAGCTTTCTCTCCCCAAAACCCTAAGAGATGAATCTTATTATCTTCCCATTTTTCAGAGAAGGAAACTGACAGCTGGTGAAAGTACATTTCCAAAGTCACACGGCTGCTGTGACCATGTCATTAGCCATCATGCAGCATTGCTGAGTGGCCAGAACAACTCCATGCTGTAATTTGGGTCCTTCAGATGCTAGCTGCTCCGGGGTCCTGTGGTCTGACCCACACGGGGCCGGCTGTACATGAAGGTCTTGCTCTGAGCTCCTTCACTGAAGTTGGGGGCGTTGGCAACTCTAGTTAGACTGAACATCACTTCATGTCCCATTCATCATTAACCCATGTCAGAGAGACACAGGTATGGCAGGCAGTTTGCCTCTAATAAGACAGCACTTGCCAGAAAACATCCATGATGATGGACACTTGCTAAAAACAGTCATTTCATGTCCTTCCTTCCTTCTGCCTACCTGAGTGCTTTCCTACGTGTGTTCCTTTCCAGATTTAACAAGTTAACCAAAGTGGTTGTACCTCTGACATGCCCAGGGTGATCCCCTTTTACTCCTGCTATGCCCCTGCAATGATTGCTACTTTATCATTGCCCCTTTCACTCTCAAAACCATTCCCATTTTGAAGACAAATTATCTGATCCCTCTAGAGATAATCGGTCTTTTCTAGTTGAGCAAGGGTTGGGGCTGGGGGGCAAGCCCTTCATTTTTTTGAGGTCAGTAAACGGGAATGATGCCAATACATCTCCTGCCAGGACTCTTCTGAAGATCAGTGAGAGGGCCCTCTGAATCCCAAAATGTCCGGCAAAGGCTGGTTGTTGTTGTGATTCATCTTCGGGGTCTCCCACCCTGAGTAAGGGATCTTCTCTGCCTCTCTGCCAGTTCCGGGAGAAGATGGATAGGAAGGTGACTTACTTCCAGCGTCCTCCAGAGCAGGTCACTCATGCCAGTAGAGCTCTCTCCCCCACTGTATCCGTGGCAGTTTTCCTGTTGACCCTAAGGCCAAGCAATAGAGAGAGCAACACTTGTCCCTCTGCTTTGGGCCATTCCCCAGTCAGGGCTCTTGCCATCTTCCTACAGGACCTGGAGGAGGTGTTCAAGAGTGACCTGAGTGGGAACTTCGAGAAGACAGCCTTGGCCCTACTGGACCGCCCCAGCGAGTACGATGCCCGGCAGCTGCAAAAGGCCATGAAAGGTCTGGGCACAGATGAGGCAGTGCTCATCGAGATCTTGTGTACGAGAACCAATAAGGTTAGTTCCAGCCAAGCCCTCAGCCCCAGCCCTTGAGGGAGCACCCACATGCCCATCAGACAGAGTTGCAGCAGCCAGAAGGAAAGCTACTCCCTGCATTCCACTCATGGGATAAGCAAGCATCTGGCCAGAACTGTGTCTACTTGGCCCGTGCCAAGATTGGGATCCTTCTCCAAATCTCCTGGCTGTCAATCTTGGTGCTGTTGCCTCTGGCTTGACAGAGTAGATCCCTCCAGAAAAGCTGTGTCAAAGCCGCTTTTGTTTCTCCAAAAGGAATGCATAGTTTTATATGCAGGAGGCAAGATCCTACTTTCCTCTTGCCCGCCTGACTTTGCAGGTCTTCTGGCACGAGTAATGCAATAAGTGGTCTAAGCATGTTTGTGCAGCTGCCTTGTCCGTGGCTGTCATCTAGCACAGAGTACAAAAAGGACTGCAAAGAGGCCTGGAGACAGGTGGTGCAGAGGGGATCCCAGTGACTCCCCCGGTGGCTGCCAGCACCTTCCTGGAGGTTTCCATCTGCTTCTCTCAGCAGACTTCTCCCCTTGTTCCCTGGGGCACATGCTGCCATTTCAGGAGCTGAAAAGAGCCTTTGTTAAGGCCTTAGTAGAAGCCCATTCGTCTTTGGGTCCAGAAGTCATGAGGCCCAAGGGATCCATCGAGAGTAGAGTGGGTCTGCAAATCATTATTGGGAGACCCCTTCTCTCTTCCACAACCGCTTGTCCTGTAGAATGGGAAGTCCAGCAGGAAAAATGCCAGAGTCCCAACATTCTTGAGCCTCCAGGTAGGAAACAGAAGTAGTGTTTGGAGCAGACAGCAAGGAAAAGCTTCAACAGAGCTTTGATGCTAAAATGCTATTTTAAAAGCCTTGAGAACAGACGACTCTGGGTTGACTCCTTCTGCTCAGCTTGTGCTATCCAGCGTCTTTCTTTCTTTCTTTCTTCTTTCTTTCTTTCTTTCTTTCTTTCTTTCTTTCTTTCTTTCTTTCTTTCTTTCTTTCTTCTTTCTTTCTTTCTTTCTTTCTTTTTTCTTTCTTTCTTTCTTTCTTTCTTTCTTTCTTTTTTCTTTCTTTCTTTCTTTTTTTCTTTCTTTCTTTCTTTCTTTCTTTCTTTCTTTCTTTCTTTCTTTCAAGGTTTTATTTATTTGTTCATGAGAGACACAGAGAGAGAGAGAGGGAGAGTCATAGGCAGAGAGAGAAGCAGGCTCCATGCGGGGAGCCTGATGGGGGACTTGATCCCAGGACCCCAGGATCATGCCCTGAGCCAAAGGCAGATGCTCAACCACTGAGCCACTGAGGTGCCCCTCCAGCATGTTTCTTAAAGCGCCATCATGCTCCAAGCTACAGCTTAAACCCCAAAGCCCTTTTCCTAAGCATGCCTGGACTTCTCTTTTTTGCACAAGATCATCAAACCCCCCATTTCAAGGAGTTTCCATTCAGGGCCCAGCCTTAGGGAAGGGTCAGTGTTCTTACTCAACATCTCCCACCTTCTGGAAACACTGCAGTCCCGCCAGGAGACGTCTAGTATTGGGGCAATCGGCAGCCTGCCTGGGCAAGAAGGTTCCGATTATTATTTTTCTAATCTTACTTGACCACATGTGGTTTCCCCCCTTGGTCTAGTTTCCTTCAAGCCCTGCTCTCAAACAACAGACAAGCTCTTTTGTTTCCCCCTAATCAAATAGATCTAATAGTAAAGGGAAGAAAAGTAGGAAGAGAGCAGGTCTCAGGTTCAGGCAGATCCTGGCGGCAGGTTGGAAGGAGGAGAACAGGAGGAGATGCATGGGAACGAGTGGTCAGCCCCCACCAGCTCCTAGGTCCCCTTGCCTCCCGGGCTCCTCATCTTTCACTGCCCCCCTACCTGCTCCCTGGCCTGCCCGCTGACTCTCTTAAACATCTTGCCAGGGAAGCTCTGGGGAAACACCTGCTCTTAGACACTGCTGGTTTAAAGGTAAATTGAGGCAGCTCCTGATGGGGCTAGGTAGCATGAGTCCTTGAAATACAAAGCACTTCTTCCCAGCACACAATTGAGAGAGAAGCTTGCCCTCCTGCGCGCAGCACATTGTTTACTGAATGAAGCTTTGTTTCAAATAGAGAAAAATTGGAAACAACCTACATGTCCATCCATCAGGGAGGCTGGCTAAATAAACTGTGGCTTACTGTGGAGTGGAACATTTTGTGTCCACTTAAAAAACCCTAGGCGGCTAGGTATCAGCAAAGCTGGATCTCCAAGACATATTAGTGAGTGAAAACAGTTAAGTCAAAGAACAACATACACAGTATTCCACTTTTCAAACACATTCCCAAAGCAACTCCATAGATTTTCAGTAGCACGTCTATCTGTATACAAATGCGAAGACAAATACCTGGGAAGGTCCCCACTGAAGTTGTGACACTGGCCACCTGAGGGGGGATGGGGGATGTGAGATGGGGTGAGGGAGGTAGTGCAATGTTAGCTTAGCTGTCGGAGCTTTGCTTTGAACTAAGGAGAGTGTATACATGTGGTAACTCATGTGTGGTTTGGAGCATTTGCACGAGGGGGGCTGTTTCACACCTCCAGGGACCCACCCCAGAGCTAGGCCCTGAGCCACGGGGTAGCCCTCTCTGGAGGAAGTCAGGGAGGCATCCTGCATCCAGAGACAGGCTCCGGCCACTTCCCTCTGTGTGTCTCTGTGTCTCCTACTGATTAACCCCACCTTGGAGTATTGATTTTTCTTTTATCACCCTTCCTAGGAGATCATGGCCATTAAGGAAGCCTACCAAAGGTGTAAGTGACCTTTTGTTCTGACTTTGGATAAAGAATGTTCCTTTCCAAATACCTCTGGGAAATGAAGTCATCTGCTTTCTTCTCTCTCTTTTTCTTCTTCTCAAGTATTTGACAGGAGCCTTGAATCAGATGTCAAAGCTGATACAAGTGGAAACCTAAAAGCAATTCTGGTGTCCCTGCTACAGGTAAGATCAGGCCTAGCAAGGGGAATATCTCTTTTGATCAACTCAACTAATTACAGGCCTTAATTATGTCTGTGAAATATCCTTTGTATATTAACACAACACAATCATGGGTGGGAGGGTGAAAGCTTATATTCGCAGGTCTCACCCACACTCAGGAAGGGGGTCATTCAGGGGCTGGGCTGCTCGGGGTCATCTTGGAATCCTGCCTGCCACAAAGCCCTTAGGTTAGACTCCAGGCCTTTCCATGACCAAGTCTCAGGGTTCTTCATCCTGCTTTAAGGCCCCTAAGGTTTGTGAGTGACCCTGGTTTCTACAAGAAAGAAAACGGTGTTGCCTCAGAAGCTACTCTTTATATCAGATGTGCCCTAAAGATGGCAGCAAAGAGCAGCATTGCAGCTTTGCGGGGCTCCATCTCCTCCCACCCCTCTGAAATCACCCCCAGCTTTCCAGGACTTTCTCTTTTTGTTTTCCGCGGTGGAGCAGGAACTCAGGTTAATAACAATGTCAATTTTTCTAGGCTAATCGTGATGAAGGAGATGACGTGGACAAAGATCTGGCTGGTCAGGATGCCAAAGATCTGTACGATGTAAGTGTGCAGACGTGCCAGTCTCAGCGAGTTCTTTTCCTTTTTAAAAAATTTATTAGCCCTATTTTCAACAAATTTTTATTTCATGAAAAATGGGAGTTACTTGAGAAATAAGCATGATCTTTAAAATACTTTTCACATACACGGTCTTTGTGAGCCTATAAGAGTTGTTCCTACTCGTGCACTCTAGAGTTTACCACTTCAGATCCATTTTGGAGCAAGGAAGGGCATAAATAATATAAGTAAATATGTGCAGTTTACTTGCGGGTAGAAGCCTTAAGTGCTTGGTCGATCACTTTGAATATGACTATTCAGGGCATATCTTATAACATGACTACTTGGTGCATATTTTATAACTTCCTGTAAGTGAGGCCTGGTCACAGAATAGTATATTCAGTCTTTCTGCAACAGGCTTTTTTCAAAATGTTTGCATTTGGCCCACAAGGCAGGGGATGGCCGCTGGGGCACCGATGAGCTTGCCTTCAATGAAGTCCTGGCCAAGAGGAGCCACAAGCAATTACGTGCTACCTTTCAAGCTTACCAAATTGTAAGTAAACAAGTACTAGGGCAAGGGAGTTCACACTAAAACTGCTTATTTCTAAAAGAAGGCAAAATCAGGGATAGGGAACAATGGGGGTCTTTTACCACAGTTGTTCTTAATCAGAAGTGATTTTGCTTCTCTCACTATCAAATATCCTTTGATATTTGATAACGTCCAGAAACATTTGAGGTTGTCATTTGGGTGTTGGGGAGGTAATGCTAACAGCATCTAGTAGGTAAAGGCCAAGGAGGCTGCTAAACATCCTACAATGCACCACAACAAACCCCGCAACAGAATTATCCAGCCCCAAATGCAGTGCCAAGGTTGGGAAATCCTGCTTTACAACAGGGGCTAGGAAAGCAGAGGAGTGTCAGGTTGTGGAGCAAAGCCTTAGAGTCAGCATCTGGGTTGAAACTCTGATCCTCTCACAGGCAGGTGGGTGACCTAACTTCTCTGTCCTCATTTGTAAAGCAGGGACCATGATCCTTATCATCACCCCCTCCTAGGATTCTTTCAGGAGCTGAGTAAGAGAAATGTAAAAGCTTCAGAAAAGCACCTGGCATGTGATAAGCACACAAATGTTCTCTCCTACTATTATTCCAGTTTACAGTTGGGCTGACAAAGTGCCTACCCCTCCCACGACAGATGTCATACGCCTCAGATAAACTCCTGAAAAGATGTATAAGCTGCTTTTATACAATTGTTTTTTTAATCTAATGATAATTTTAAGCCAAGAAGAGGAGTTCGTTATCCCAAAGCACTTACTTAGTGGTGAGTCCTTCCCTGGAAATCAGTCTTGAATTGCAAGCCTTTTGTAGTGTATCAGATTTGTTGTCTCCCATTTTATATTTGCAGAGTGCTTTTAACTATTCGAAGCACTTCCATGCCCTGTATCTCGTTTCAATTTCCCAACAATACTGTGTGTAGGCCGAGCAACCATTGTTACCTACTGGTGCTGGACAAGGCGAGTCTGTTATGAGTAAGGCGCCATCTGTAACTTATCAGGACCACACAGCAAGCCGGTAGCAGAGAGTGGATGAGCACTGCAAGATTCCCCAGCCCCAGCCTCTACCTCGCCTGGAGCTGGCTGCTCCTCACTCAAAATAGTGTTTCCTATGTGTTGCCAGCAGATGAAAAGACAATAAAGCTTAGGAATTTTATCATTACTGTATATAAGCCTTGAGGGCCCTCTGCTTTCAAATCGTGCCCAGAGTCATGATCAAAGCCAGCTGACCCTGCACTCCCTTGGCCTCTGCTCCTGGAACTGTGTAGACTCTGGGCTGGAAGACTTCTCCATGACCTAGACACCCTCTTCCCACATGGCTGGGGCTGTAGATGGAGTTTCTGGGGATGGCTGCCATTGGTGATTACTATGGTAACACACATACATGTGAGTGTGTATATGTGTGTGTGTGTGTGTGTGTGTGTGTGTGTACATGAACTACTGACCGCCTGCAAGGATACTCTCCAGGTCAATTGTTCTCAAAATTAATCCCACAACAGCAGCATCAGTATCACTTGAAAACGTTAAAAATGAGAATTCTCTTATTTAGAGGAGAGAGAGAGAATTCTCAGCTCCCACCTTCAACCTACTGAATCAGATTCTCTGGAATTTGGGCCCTACAATGTGCTTTCAATGAATCTTCCAGGTGATTCTGGTGCAGGTTAAAATTTAAAAGGTCTGCTCTAGACTTCTAGCCATTTGACGTTGGGCAAGTTATTAAGGATTCTGCACCTCAGTCTCCTCAAGGGAGAGGGAAAATAATGGTACCTACTTCATGGGGTTAGTAATTAATTAATGAGTTCATAGAAGTAAAGTGCTTAGTACCTGGTATACAGTAGGTGCTCATTAAACACTAGGACTGCCCGTTGTCTCCCTACGTGAACCAACAGTATCAAATAAAGCTCAAACAGACAGTAAGATGATTTGTTGATTTAATGATTCTTTACATGAAACTAGCTCTAAAATACTACCTATTCATCATTCCAAAAACTTTCCCAGAACATCATTCGTCTTGATCTTTATCACTGATTTTTGTGAGCTTACCCTGATCTTTAGACCCTGTTTTATGAAAACTTATGAGTTTTCACATGGGTCTCTGACTAAAAACAATAAACTGCTAGCATGAGATCACAGGAGTATATTATGTGGCATAGGTTGTCCTGGCACAGAGCTGAATTTTTATTTTTGGCATGAAAACGTAGGGGTTTGCCCTTTATTTGCCCTCAAGCCCGAGCCTTCACTACTGACGCTCTCAGAAATCCTCGCCAAGCAAGAGAGCTTTCCCAGCTCTGCTACACTACACAAGAATATCAACAGTCCAAAGTTGACCAAACACAAAAGGCTTGTATAGCTCTAAAGCTCAAGGAAGTTCCCTACACGGAGCTCAATATAAATTGTAGGTAGGCATACCCACAGGCTGGGCGTACACCTGTCACCATTGCTCCCCTTAACTTTAGGTGTTCCTAGGCCTGTTCCAGAGCCTTTAGCCCTGTAACCACTGAGGCCAAAGCCAGAGGGCATTAGGTTCTGCTGTGGGAATGCTGTCACTTTGGGTGAATCGGTTTTAAAAGAGAGAAATGTCTCCCCTATTCTTCTCATAATCTCCCTACAGGCAGTGCTACCTGGTAACTAGAGGCCTTTGAGGCTTGTCTGGAATCTACCCCGGCAATGTTTTTTGTACTAAGATCAGAAAACCTGATCTGTCTAAAGAGCCCCCTGAGTATTAAGTGTTCCAGTAACTTAAGTGAAAAGCTTGCCATTTGCAAAGGGGATTCACGATAGCTTGGGCCAGTCCATTGTTTTCCATTCCTGTTCCATTAAGGTGCCTCAGTAGCTACCAGGAGGGGGGTGTGGGCAGGAGATAGGTAGAGAAGAGGAGGCAATGTGAACAGTGCCCCCTGAAGTTGTGTGATGGAAAGACTCATAGAAAGCAGGAGCCTGGGACGCCTGGGTGACTCAGTGGTTGAGCATCTGCCTTTGGCTCAGGTCATGATCCAGGGGTCCGGGGATCAAGTTCCGCATTGGGCTCCCTGCAGGGAGCCTGCTTCTCCCTCTGCCTATATCTCTCTGTCTCTCATGAATAAATAAATAAAATCCAAAAAAAAAGCAAGTAAGCAAGCAGAAGCCTGGCCATACTGCCTAGGGCTGGGGTAGAGAACCCTTCTCCCACCTCCCAGAACAGCTGCTTTTCTGCTTTGATCTGTTGCACACTGAGATTCTGCAGAGAATGTAATGCACTATTCTGGCCCAGCATTAACAATAGAAACAGAAAGCGGTTTAACGGGAGGATTATTTTTTTAGTAAGCGCAGACCTGTGTGAACAAGATGTCCTCTTGAAATGCAATCTCAGTCTACAGAACAAGAACCCTGTTCGTGGGAAAGTGAGACCAGTCCCTTTCAAAACACCAGCTCCCACATCAAACCCAAGAGAAGCTGAGAACAGCTAAGGAAGGGACAGGACTGAACGTCCCCCGCCAATCCCCTCATTGTCTAGGTCCATTACCCACCCAAGACCCCTAGATGTCAAACCATGACAAGGAAATCAAGCAACAGAGCCTCATTAAATCTCAACCCACCCCCCACCCCTAGCTATTGTGCTTGCATTTTGCAAAGAATATTTTGTTCACTTATGTTTTCAGAATAAACTACAAACACTCCACTGGTATGTCCCCAAAGGCCAATTATTTATAGAACAACAATTGTGTCATACCCTCAAAAAATAATTCTAAGAAAGAAGCTTAGTATTAAGTATTAGTATTCCTAATGCTTAGCTGCATTTCCCCAAACCCCACAAAGAGCAATCCTTTTTCTTAATTTGCCTGCCCTGCATTTGGCCTAGGCGGGACTGGCATTAAACAGTCACCATCCACTCTGAACTTTAGCTTCTGTAAATATTTGGAAAGAAACCTAACGTGTAATGCTGTGCAGAGTCATATGTGAGCTGGTGGTGAATATAGGATCACTTGGAATCGCCCCCGAGCAAAGGAAAGTGGCATTTTGACGTAGTCAGCCCTCTGGCTTCCAGTCCATGCAGCCCCATTCTATCAGGAGCATAAGACCAGGTCCTTATCATGAACTTCACACCCTCTACTTCTTATTTCACCCAAACTGTGGGGAGGTGCTGAGTCCCCAGTCCCAGGACACGGGGGATGAGAAAAGTACAGGTAAGATGATTACAACCACAGCCTCCTAGAAAGTTGGAAGTGAAAAGAATTTTAAAAACACACTGGAAACTAAACTATTATATAGATGTAATGAATTATTGTTACGGTGTAGATTCATTGTTTCTTCCACTCCCAATTTTACAGATAAGCAAAAAGGCCAAGGGATTGGTCCTCACTGGGGTCTTGTCTGACCCCTTAGAGGTTAAAAGTCATCAGCCATGAGAGGCAACCATCCCTGGCCATGTAAGGCACGGGGCAGGATAGGTTCGTTCCTTAAAGCCGCATGACCAAACCTGGAAGAGTTCTTTTTGTAGAGAACTGACCTCAAGAGTACCAAAGTCAAAAGCAGAACCTGGAATAACGGCCGGCCTTTGGTTGTCTCTCCAGCTCATCGATAAAGACATCGAGGAGGCCATTGAAGCAGAAACATCAGGAGACCTGCAGAAGGCCTACTTAACTCTCGGTAAAGTAAACCTGGGAGAGTCCCTTAGGTCAGGCCCCCTGCAACCAGACTTGGAATCAGAGGTTGGCGTGTGCGAAGATTTTAGGGAATAGTTTGGGAATAACACAAATAAGCAGCATTGGGTAAGGGAGAGAGTGAGCATGATGCCACTATAGTGGGAGCTTTGCTGGTCTTTCACAGAGCTCTTGAGCAGGGAGGCAATGGAACCAGGTCCTTGTGCCCCACACCAAGCAACCCAGTGGACACCAGCTGTGTCCCAGGAGCATTTGCAACCTGGGGTGAGGCAACTCCTTGGAGGGCCATTCCTGGGAAAGGACTCAGCTGTGGGCAGCCAGTAGGCAAGAGTTGGAATGGGTAGTCTCGGTCCTGAAGAGGGCATCTGGGGAAATGCACCACGGCATCCGGGACAGTCCCTTTAAGATGGTAGGTCCTCAAGAGTATCCCAATATCCTGGGACCATTGTCTGGTCTCAAAGAGTAATATGTGGTTCAGCCAGGTTTCCAATCCACAAACAAGTTTTTGCACATGTGTTCTTTTCCATTTGGTTCCATTCAACATTTAGAATGAATGAGGTCTCTTTAGAAAGAGTGCGGAGGGAGACCAGATCTTCCCTGTGCCAAGCAAACACCACGACCTTCTCTCCAGGGGTTGCCCGTAGGCAGGAAATAGCAGAAAGATGGGCATGGTGCTATATCTGGCAGGCTCCTCCTTCCTTTCCACAAGCCCTGGAATGAAGGCATTGTCCATTGTCCACGCTTGTATGGCAAGGAATTGAGGGCACCGACCCAAATAGCACAAGAAATGGAAAGACAGATTCCCCAGAAGAGAAAGAACTGAAAAAACAGTCCTGGAAGTTAAAAAATGTGCTCAATCCGCCAAATTGTGTGTGTGTGTGTGTGTGTGTGTGTGTGTGTGTTGGGGAGGGTGCTAAAAAATTTTTTTGAACAATGTCAGCAATTGATTTTTTTCATCCATACTCATTTTGCATTCAAATTAGCAGGACCTCTACTGTGATGTACAGAGGCCTAAACATTCTTAGTGTCACTCCTGACCCACACTGAACACACATGGATGACTCTCCTTAGGGCTCAAAAGAGGAATCTCTTAAGTAGATGGAGAGAACCACTAACAGCCTGACTCAGAGGTTCCAAATCCTTTCTGTGCTTGCCTCACAGAGAATCAGGAAAATACCAGAATGCAGTCACAGGATTATATTAATCTTCATTACTATTAATCATTAATGGCAATAAACCACTATTAATATTATTAATAGTAATAAAGCCGTTCAATTCTCTAACATTTAGTTGGCCCTACCCAGGCTGGGGATCGTGCTAGGTGTGGGGATCAGAGGTAAAAAGGTCCAGTTCCTGCTCTTAAGAAGCTTAAAGTCCATGGTAGATACACACAAATCAACAGATTTGGTTATGGTAAAGATAAAAACCACCGGAGGGAAGAGGGCACAGGGCAAGAAAGAGTCACACCCCTGGAGACGAGGACCATGAAATGCAGGACTTCGGTGTACCCCAGTGGTAGCAAACTTAAAAGTGATTAGAATAACCTCCAGTATAAACCACACAAATCATAGAGCATGACTTCAGCTGTATTTTCTAGACCCTCCCACCCCTACTCATACCTGACTCATAAAGATGCCCGTTTATAGCTAAATTTGAGACCAAATGACTCCACCTGTTGCGGCCTGTGGGGCAGCACTCCTCCAGCGAGCTCCCCCCACCACATGCATCAGAATCATCCATGCAGAGGCACGTGAAAATGCAGTTTCGGGCCCCATTCCAGGTTACCTATTAGGATCTCCAAGAATGGAGCCCGGAAGCCACACTTTCACAAGCTCCCCCAAGGGATGGTCTTCTCCTCACAGTGGCTGGCTCCCCTGCCTTCCACGTGCCACAGCTTCATCCCCACATTGCCCCTGGCTACCCTCACCCAAACTCTTGAGGGATTCCTGCTGCCGCTACAACAGATGTTATTCACCAGGCATGGATTGTACACAATAGAAAAGTTGAGGATTCTCTTCTAGAATATCAAAAAGAAGGAATGTCAGGGGAGAAGACACCTCTGAAGGCTGACATGAGGCAGACAATCATTTCCACATCAACAAGTCCTGCACTGAGGGGGGTTCTTAACTGAGTCTCAAGTATGCTATTCCCCAAATTGACAGGTTCTCCCCACAACCACCACCAAAATTTTTTGACATTTCACAGCCTATGGCTCTACATCCTACCTATAGAGGAGAAAAATGAAATGTATCGGATTAAATACAATTAAGACTACTTACTAAAGGGAAAAATTTCACCTTTCTTCCAATGTCAATTTGTAATATATATATATCCAACAGCTTTTGGATTGTTCTTGGGATAAAGAGATCTGACACCTGGGCCTGGGCTTTTCTTTTCCACGGAGACTTTGGCGGATTCCACACGGCCTATAAAAGAAAGAAACAGACCCCCTCCTCCCAGCCTAGACAGTGCTTCCCTAACCCTGTTCCTCCCCAATGCTCATAAGTAAGAATCAATCGTGTAGGCAATTGCCTAGAAAACAAAATTTCCCATCACAGGACGTATGAAAGGTGCACGTTCCACACTTACACTGAGCGTATTACTCGTTATGAATCACACAGCATCAAAAACGTTAAGTGTCCTAGGTAAATGTCAACACCTAAAGAGTAAATGGTTCATTCCCCCCAAAGCATTTGTCACCATGGGCATATCGTGCCCCAGCCTTGGGAGGCGGGGAGAGGAAAGATGATTATTCCCCAGGAGTAGAGACGCACTCTCTGGCCTGACTGGCGAGTCCAAGCTATGCCTCACTAGTTTGTGGATTAGATCAAAGCAAGGAGAGGACCCTAGCAGGAGCATAGGAAGGTGGTCCGAGGACACCATCGAACATTCCATCGCGCCGCATCCCAGATCCAGAGCTAAAAGAGAATGTGGAGCACTTGGAAAAGGTTCCGAGATGAGACTCACAGAGCAAAGCCAGTGAGGAAAAACAAAGGAAGGAAAGGTTGTTAAGCGCAGGAAAGCAGGCCGCAGTCCAGCAGAGTGAGTCTTCAAGATTCTGAAGCTTTATTCTGGCAGAGTGGCCTGCCAATCTGTGGGGCCCCCCCTGAACCCCCAAAGCCAGCATCAGAGAGTTCATTTAGACAAGACATGTTGCTTTGGCCCCTAAAAATCACGAAGTTGGCAGGGAAAGCCTGAGGGAGGCCACAGCCTTCCTCCTCCCCCCATGGGTCTCCAGGGACCAGCAGCGGGTGCGCTGAAGGGGTTTAGACAGTCCTTGGTTGAAGAGCCCAGGTGCCCTGACCCAAGGGAACCTTCTAGATCCCATCAGAGGGTGAATCTGCACCCTGCAAAGCTCTATCTCATGCCTGAGTCAGCTCAAGGGTGGCAAGGGGACACCCCGGGCCAGCTCGGCCCCATCGGAGGGCCTCCCCGGGCCACGACCGGTTCGAGCCTCACCTCCTTTTGTCCCCTGTCCGCCCAGTGAGGTGTGCCCGGGACCAGGAGGGCTATTTCGCCGACCGTCTGTACAAGTCCATGAAGGGCACGGGCACCGATGAGGAGACGCTAATTCACATCATCGTGACCAGGGCCGAGGTAAGACGGCCGCCGGCTGCCCCTTCTCCTTTGGCCACTGCTGATGTCATCCACAAATAGTTTTTCTTAAGCTCCCATTTACAGGAAAAGTAAGACAGAGAGACAGCCCTTGCCTTCTCAGACTTTGTGGAAGACACTGTGCCATGCTGCAACCTGTTTCTTCTTATAAAAATACAGGAATGATAGTTGCTTCTCTTCTGGCCTGCACATAGGGGACCTGGCCGGGCCTTTCTGGGTAGTGCCACCACGCTCGGCCCCATTTTAAGGAGGACAGAGCAGAGACACTGGAAGGTTGACAGCTGATGAGGCCACCCAGCAGGGGACGATGAGCCAGTGACTGCCTAGCTCCCCGGCTGGGCCTGCAGTTGAACACACCACGGAAGCCCAGTTTTGCACAAGACGCGTTATCAGTACAGGACAATATTTCTGAACCTTTTTTTTTTTTTTTAATTACCAATCATCCTGCTAAGGGGCCTCTTGGGACCCAGTTTTTTCCCTAATCACCACTCCCCCCAAAACATTACCACCACAGATACACTATTATGTCTGTTTATGCTCCCTATATGCATATTCCATTATGTTCTGTATGTATATATTGTGTCCTGTAAATATATATATTCTGTTAGGTTCTTTTTAAAATTTAAATTCAATTAATTAACATACAGTGCATTATTTCATTTCAGAGATAGTTTAGTGATTCATCAGTTGCATAGAACACCCCATGCTCATTCCATCACGTGTCCTCCTTTATTCTGCTATGTTCTATATATACATGTGTGTGTATATTTATATATGTACTTTCACATAAAAAGATTAAAGTTCTTTTTGCCCTCTAATGCACTTTTGCCCTGTTGGGAGCAGCAATGTCACCCTTCTTTGGGATGCCCAAGTATAAGAAAGAGGGAGCTGAGTAGCCCAAAGCTTGGGAGCACCTGTCAAGATTCAGGGCAGATTCTTTGGAACAAGAGGCCCCAGAGAGAAGGAGGGACAAGATTTAGGGGAAGTGGCATTTCATCCATAGTAGGAGAAGACTTGCAGAATGAAGCACTTGAAAGATCACAATCATCTTCCCTCAAAAAATTGTTAATCGAAGGGGACAATCCCAACCCCAGTCCTGGCCCAAGGCCTTCGACAAATAATATTTAACATCTGACACTGCTTTAAAATATAATTTAGCAACAACTTCATTCTTTCGTTTTTATGCCAATTCTTGGAATTTCTCCTCCTCCTCCACTATTCAGTTTTCTTCTCCCTTCCAGCCCATTTCTCTTGCTCCCACCTCCTTCCCTTCCACAGTCTCTCTGCCACTCTCCTGAGTTCTCTCTTTGTCCTCCCCTCTCTCCCCAGATCTCTGCAGTCTCTGTCTCTCTGTGCCTTAGTAACTCACCACCCCCACACCCCCACCAAAGTCTCAGGAGATCCTGAGGCTCAAGGAAGCAGGAGCAAGATGGAGCAGGACGGGGAATTCTGAAAGACCCCAGGGGATTGGATCACTCTGGAGGGTTCACCAGGGCTCTGTGTTCACTCCAACGTGAGCCATGGAGTGTACATTCCAAGATGCGCTGTCCCATCTTAGGATTGGCCACATGTCCTGGGTCATCTCCACATGTGGACCATTCACTCAGAATGCTTCAGGCTCAGTGAGATGTATTGGCTGGATCCCCTAATCCCCTAAAACCACTTGGTACTAGAAGGGAGCCCCAGTGTGCCCTGTCCCTGCTCCCCTTACTGCCCCCCACCATCCTGCCCCTCCCCCAGCTAAGTAGTGGAGCCAGGGGGTGCGGGGAACACACACCATCCTGCTCAAGTCTCCCCCCGCTCAGTGTCCATTTTGCACAATCCTTCATTCTCCTGCCTTCTGCTCTTACCTTCTTTTTATTTATTTTTTAAATAAATTTATTTTTTATTGGAGTTCAATTTGCCAACATATAGAATAACACCCAGTGCTCATCCCATCAAGTGCCCCCCTCAGTGCCTGTCACCCAGTCACCTCCACCCCCCGCCCATCTCCCCTTCCACCACCCCTAGTTCGTTTCCCAAAGTTAGGAGTCTTTCATGTTCTGTCTCCCTCTCTATTTCCCACTCATTTTTTCTCCTTTCCCTTTTATTCCCTTTCACTATTTTTTATATTCCCCAAATGAATGAGACCATATAGTGTTTGTCCTTCTCCGATTGACTTACTTCACTCAGCATAATACCCTCCAGTTCCATCCACGTCGAAGCAAATGGTGGGTATTTGTCGTTTCTAATGGCTGAGGAATATTCCATTGTATACATAGACCACAGCTTCTTTATCCATTCATCTGTCGGTGGACACCGAGGCTCCTTCCACAGTTTAGCTATTGTGGACATTGCTGCTAGAAACATCGGGGTGCAGGTGTCCCGGCATTTCATTGCATCTGTATCTTTGGGGTTCTCATCTTCTTTCTCTCTTAGTTCATCCCTCCAATAAAGGCAGGAGGAAAAAGTATCAGAAACCTGGGTGATGGTCTGTGGATCTGTCTAGAATGCGCAACAGAGTCTAAATTTTTAAAAATTAAGAACACAACTTGTTAAAGAGAGCTCTGTGCTTCTTTTATGAGACACACTGTGTTCTCTCTGTACTTACATCTTTTCTGGTGCAGGTATTGTCTCCCTTACTAGGTCCTAGGAGTGTTCAGAGCAGAACAATCTTTTTATTTGTTTTTCGTCTGCGTCCTCTGCCCATCTCCAGTGCCTGGGTCTTCCAGGTTATCAATGAATTACATTCAAAATAAGTCCTACAAATTGTAATTGATTTGAATTTTTAAAAAGATTTTATTTATTTATTCATGAGATACACAGAGAGAGAGAGAGAGGCAGAGACACAGGCAGAGGGAGAAGCAGGCTCCATGCAGGGAGCCCAACATGGGACTTGATCCCAGGACTCCAGGTGGACCGAAGGCGGCGCTAAACCGCTGAGCCACCCGGGTTGCCCCTTGATTTAAATTTTGTTGATTGGCACTAATAGCCTTGCTGATCCGGGTACAAGAGGGGGAAAAAAAGAGCTTCATTTCAAATCTCTGTGTTGATAATTTTCTTAACCCTATACCAAGGTTCTGGCCTGCAGGCAGCCTCTTTTTGTGTACAGGCTTGCTACCTAAGAATGATTTGTTTTTAGATGATGGTAAAAAAAAAAAAAAAAAATCAGAAAAATCACCTGAAATTCCAGTTTTGGTATCCATAAATAAATTTATACTGGGAGATAGGTAGATAGATAGATGATAGATAAATGATAGATAGATAAATAGATGATAGATAGATAGATAGATAGATAGATAGATAGATAGATAGATAGATTCACCTCTGCAACCTTTGGGGAGCTGGACTCCACTTCCCCTTTCCCATTCATAAAATAAGAATAGTAATAGCCCATATTGCAAAAGGTTGTTTTGAGGCATAAATGAACAAATGAATATAATGTATTCAGAGCCGTACCTGCCTGCATTCATTGTGAACTTACTATAAATGTTCTTGTCTTTGTTGCTATTGTCATTTCTCCTCCAGGTGGACCTTCAAGGGATAAAAGCAAAGTTCCAAGAGAAGTATCAGAAGTCCCTCTCGGACATGGTTCGCTCAGACACCTCTGGGGACTTCCAGAAACTGCTGGTGGCCCTCTTGCACTGAACCAAGCCAGCATGGTGGAAGCACATGGAGAAGCCACCTTTGTCAAGAGTCCATTTCAACCCAGATTTGCAAATGTGACCCCAGCACAAAAAGTATTGAAGAATCCTGGCTTCCTTTCTTGGCAGCCTGAATGCTGTGGCCAGGCCAAGCTGTTTAGAAGGGCAGCAGCCTCAAAACGCTTGGGCAGATCACCCTGAATGCTGGCTTAGCAGGTCCCTGAGCAGCCTCTCTGCTTGCCTCTAGCATGGCAAACTGAATGCTTTCTGAACACAAATGAGATTAGCTGTTGATGAAAGAAACTGCACTTGTAATAAAACATTCAGAAGAATAGGTATCGCACAGAGTGGGTAGAGACTGAATGGTTAAGGTACAGGGAAGACAAAATTAATCAGTTGATCAATTTTCCTTCTGTGGGGGGGTCTGGGTGGCTCAGTCGGTTAAGGGTCTGCCTTGAGCTCAAGTCATGATCTTGGGGTCCTGGGACCAAGCCCCATGTCGGGCTCCCTGCTCAGCAGGGAGTCTGCTTCTCTCTCCCTCTGCCCCTTCTCTCCACTCGTACTCCACTTGTGTGTGTGTGTGTGCGTGCACGCACATGCTCTCTCTCTCTCTCTCCAAAATAAATAAATAAATAAAATCTTCAATAAATTTTTTCCCTTCCATGTGTTCAATTTCAAATCCTCAATGGTAATTCAAGTGGGAGATGCCCCCCATCAGCTGCTTTCCCAAAGACTGGGTCGATTAGTTTGGGCTCTTGTCCTGGAAATTTATGACTTGTGAAATTCAAATATATGTGGGAAATGTAAATAATAACTTTTGTTAATAATCACCAACGACAGCAATGAAGGCTAGCAGCAAGGAAACAACTGAGGTGTCCATGTGAAATGTGAGTAGGGGTAAAAGTCACTGATCTGTTAACCTGGTACAAACAAGTCTTCTTGCTGCCTTAGATGTTTCACCCACTTGATTCTTACATCTGATCTTCAAATACAGTTAGCCTGGGCACGTGCCAACAAGATCAAGGTCAATAGTCTGACCCTCAAATGGATTGGTTCCACACCAATAGGATCTCTGTTCAAGATGTTTGTCTCATAGCCATGTGTTACTAGACATAAGGGGTCTGTCACAGAACATGGACCCTTTGATCCAGTCATTACGTTTATCATTCATCAAGTGATTATTTGTGCCTAGCACTGCTCAGTAGCACAGTTTCATGTTTAGTCCTCTCAACAGACCTATGAGGTTAATATTACTCCCATTTATCAGTTGAGGAAACTGAAGAGTTCATTCCTAGGCCAATAATGTAGACCCATGCCTCCATATTCGACAGAATGCTCTAAGTAAATTCATGCAGGCACAGCTCTCTGCCCATGAGCAAAAAGAACACACAACTCTGCCTGAAGGAACTGAGGAATGCTTCACCGAGATGCATTTGTGCTGGGTTTTGAAGAATGTATGAACGTTCTCCGGAGAAATAAAGTTAAGTAAGAAGGCCAAAAGCAAAGGCTCAGAAGCACAAGGGAGCAGGATGTGTTCAGGAAGTGGTGAAATCCATTCTCCTGGGCATGGATGCGGTGAAGAGAGGGAGAGGGCTGGGGAGGCAGGCCATGAAGCCGTTGAAAAGTATGTTTGGATCACATTAGTGCTGGTTTTGCCTGCCAAGCGTGGGCTCAGTCCTTTGGGCAATGCGCGGTGGCGGTGGGGGGGGGTGGCCCACTGGAGATGTTCAAGTGAGTGAGAAATATGATCAGATTTGGGCCTTGACAATTGACTTGGTGGTGTAATCAACACACAGCAAAGAGGCCACACTCTCAGTATAAAGGTATATGTCATGGAGTGTCTTTCTAGTGGCTACGAAATGGTGACTGACGCATTGAGATGTTAACACCTGTGTCCTCCACACACAGGTTTATCTAACAGTCAGGGTTGTCATTATGAGCTCTCACACAGAAAAAGGTTTTCTAGAGCCAAGCTCAGTGACAGATCATACTCATGTTTACTTATTTGTTGCCAAAGCTGGTCTTTGCTTTTAAAAACAGAAACAAGACAACCAGTTTTTGGGACCTGAGCTCACAATAAGCATAGAAAAACAAACTGACAGGATGAAAGGGGATCTATTAACAACAGCCACTGTTTGAGATTGTTGAAGGCCACCAGCCACACGGTGAGGAGCAGGAAGTTTATTTCATAGGCGAGGAAACAGGCTGAGCAAGACGGAGAGGCAAAGGCATTTATTTGATCAAGGTCTCAACACAGGAAATGCTAGAACTCAAACCTAGGCTCTTCCAACGCTAATGCCTGAGCCCTTAGCCACACCAGCTCAGGGCCCGAGGGCTTTCCCCAAAACTTTACTGGCCAAGGCACCAGGTACCTCTTTCCATGGCTGCTGAGTGTTGCTCTCTGCTCACAAGCAAAGGTCCGTTTCTGGGGGCTTGACTGGGGACTGCCTCAGGAGAACCCTGGTCTGGCCTGTCCCAGGAATGTCCCACCCCATGGTAGACCAGGGATTTCCTCCTTTTCCTCTCCGCACACCCCAGCTCTGCACAGGTCCCACATCACCATTGCCCAAGCACCCTCTTCCCCGAGTGCTCAGAGGGCAGGGCCAGTCTGTGGAGGGGGTCCAGGGGAGAAAGAGAAGACAAAGTTAGAAGGAAGAGAGAGGGGAGAGCTACACTACCTTGTCACTCTCCCCCTGAGCAGCCCTATCCCCCTTCTCCTGAGCCACAGCTCCTCCCCAGATGTTTGAATAGAGGAGTCTGAACCCCACCTGTAGGTCCCATGGGTACATGTGTTTCCCCCATGAAATTCTTTTCCAGTCCCTCATTGGGCTCCCTAACACAGCTTACCCAGCCCGAGTCACCTGGACACAGTGGGTAACAGACCTTGGAGCACTTACCCAAGTGAACCAAAGCAGAAGCTGATGATCCCCGCTGAGGAGCAAAGGGAGTCCTCTCACCAACCGTGGGAGCTCCAGCCCCCTCCTCATTCCTCTCGGGAGCTCTGGGAGTCCCAAGTGGTTCTCTTCATGCAGGCCCACCCCTACCTTTGTGAGTCCCAGTTCATATCCCCTGCTTTTCCCCTCCCTGGGGGTGTGGGAGCTGATTTGTAGCATTTGTTGATTTCCAGGGTACAAATACTCCCACCATGGTCAATTTCAAACTATTGACACGATGTCACTGAACATGAAGTCTTGGAAAGATGAGCAGTAGCACACCAGCATGCAGTATCCCCACCATACAGATACAATAGATGTGAGTAACCTCAAGAGCATAGATGATAGGAGAACGTAGCAAATAATTAGGAAGTGATGAATTTTGAGTTTTTGCTACATTTGTATCAATATAATTTAATTGTGAGTTTATATGCTTTAATTTTTAATAGCCACTAGGTTTAATCAAATTCATAAAATTCCTGAAAAATTAATAATTGAATCTCATGAATCAATAGGAGCCAAGTCCAGCATGTCCAGCACGCCACTTGGTAAGGATCTTAACTCATTTCTTCCAGAGGACTCCTGAGACAATTTGCACCATGTCTCCAGGTACTCACATAAGAAATGATTATCTTGAATGCTCTTCCTCCCACTGGGTTACTACCTACAGTACATTTCAGGGTCACAATGAATAGTTGTGTACATTGTCTACTGCACAAGGCTGCCTGGCTGAGGGGATGTTTGGGACCTCAAATCCAGACCTAACTTCCCTATCAGCTTTTGCCTGCAGGGCTACAGCTAGAGAGGCAGCTAGCTGCTGCCTAGAGAGGGCGCCTTCTGCTAATCTGCACAAAGCTACCCTAGGGACTGGTCCTGGAATTCTAAGTAACCTCTTTTACCTATGAAGGACCATTCAAGAGGCTCTTCCCCGGACAAAACACCTTGTTACCAGTTTCTTATTCTAAATGTTTTAAGTTCTTCTCCTCTAGGCACCCCATATAGTCATATAACCAATCCTTACAAATGTTGAAAGTAAAGATTAGAGGGAAAGGAGATGGGAATGATGGTCCAGAAGATGAGACAAAGATTTTATCACATCCAAGGCGATAGATGATGAAGAAGCAGAAGAAAGCAGAAGAAGGCTACCCACATTGCCTTCAGGAAGACATAAGCCCCATCAGAATTACATGTGACAGCCCCTGGAAGATGCTGCCATCCTCACACAGAGGGCAATGTGTCTCTGTCCCAGCAGTGCAGAGTATGACGCCTCCAGTGGCAAAAGACCAATGCATAAGACTCTTCAGGCTGCAAACAAACTATTTCTCAGACACATTACAGGCAATAAAAATGCCTCAGATAAGCCCCCAGAAACTAGATAAGCCAAGAAAGAAGGGTGCCAGAAAACCAGAAATGGTATTCAACTCTTCATGTCAACAAGCAAGATCTACCACATTGAATTCAGAGAGATGTCAAGGCTGCCTGTTTGTGCCACTGCAATTTCTTGCACAATCAGGACATAAGGTGCAGACCAGTATGTTGGGTCTGGAAATAGAGAACATAGGGTCAGGAAAAAGAAGTAGCCAGGGGCAGGGGCAGAGATGCGGGTGCTTCAAAATAAACTTTTAATTTAATATGATTTTATGTTCTGTAAATTTTAGACTTACATAAAAGTTGTGACTATATTACAGAGCTTCTATATTCCCCACTCCTAGTGTCTCACATCTCTAACATCAATATGGAACACTTGTCATGACTTATGAACTAATATCGATACATTATAATTGAGTAAAGCCCATACATTATTCACATTTTTAAAAAAGATTTTATTTATTTATTTGTTCATGAGACAGACAGGGAGAGAGGCAGAGACACAGGCAGAGGGAGAAGCAGGCTCCCTGTGAGGAGCCTGATGCAGGACTCTATCCCAGGACCCTGGCGTCACGACCTGAGCCAAAGGCAGACACTCAACCACTGAGCCACCCAGGTGCCCCACGTTATTTACATTTCTGTAGTTTTTACCTAATGTATAGTATCAGATTAGTTACCTGAAGCACAAAATAAATATTCCTAAGTCTATACTGATATAAGTAAATTATTGCATAAATAAATAAATGGGGAGAACAGACAACCTCCTGAACAGAAGAATTCCAAATAATTTATGGATTCCCATGAGAATATCACATCGCATTTAGTTTTTGTGTCCCTTTAGGTTCCTCTAGACCATGACAACCCTGACAGTAGACTGTCCCTCAATTTGGATTCATCTGATGTTTTTCTCATGATTAGACTGGGAGTTGGGGGAAAGATCACAGAGGGAAAGTGCCATTCCCACCTTGTCATATCAAAGGTACCTTCTATCAACATGACTTATCACTGTTGATGTTGACATTGACCATCTTCACTGGGCTCATTAAAAGAAAGTCACTGTGCATGGCTCACACTTAAGGGGTAGGGAATTACACTCCACATCCTTGAATGGGGAGTATCTACATAAATTATTTGGGATTATTCTATTCAGGAGGTTTGTCTGTTCTCCCCATTTATTTAGTTGTTTGTTTATTTATTTACTTATTTATTTATATTGGTATAGAGTTAAGAATATTTACTTTGTACTCTGGGTACAAATCCAATACTATATTATCTATTCTGCTGCTCAAATTGTTTCAGCTTTTTCTACTGAGAGTTCATTCAGTTGGTTCCTGTGTCCCTTTGACATACTCCCTCACTTTACTTTTTGAGTACTTCTTTAATTTCTGGCAATATTAGACACTGCAGGTTCATCTTGCATATTCCCCTCCTTAACCCTAGAACTTGCCTTTGCTCCAAGGAGCTCTGGTTCCTTCTATGGGAGAATGGTATTAGAAACCAAGATCTGAGTACTAGGTGTGCTCATTGCTACCGGGGTGTCATTGCTTCTAGGCTCATTTGGTGGGAAGTGCTAGGAAATATAAGCGCATATACTAAGCCAGGTATATACACATACCTGTATACATACATGTAGATGGATGACATAGATATAGATGCAAACAAAGACAGAGATCCATTTATACTTCTATTAAGTTAGACACAAGTTCATACCATGTCAACTTTCAACCAGTACTATGTGTTTCATGCTAGAAGGGGGACTTCGACATCTTAAAAATAATATAAGGAGGCAAGATATGGGGAAAGGAGCTCCTAGCCAAAGGATCCATGGGAAGAATCAAAGCAAACCACACAGTGCCCTGCATGTACTACTGGTTGTATTTCCATTCTGAATGGCTAAGATGTGCCCAGGTCTGGGGAGAAAGTCTGGTCCTTTTTCCTGAGTGGTCCTCTGACCTCCTCCAATACCAGCTACTCAAGGAATTGTCCTTAGGTTTCGAAGAGGATGTTCCATGGCTCTTTTATGACTAAGCCAGAAACACTGACATCTTATGTTCCTAAGGTAACCAACCTTTAATGAGTTCAAAATGTGTTCAACCAATGTTGATACCACACAAGGGAAAGGGGGAGCAAGACCATCTTCAGTGTCAGAATCAAGAGACAGTGGGCTCTTATGCCAGTCTCTCCTGGTAATGATTTTTGGCCCCCAATCAGGGTCACTTCAGGATTGCTTAGAACAAGGATGTCTTAGGGCAAAAGAGCTCTGAGGCATTTTTAAACTCTGAGCTAGAAGACAAAAAGCACTGGTTTTGCATCATTCCTCACTGTGAGTAATGTGGGCCAGGATAATATGACTCAGAAACCAAAATGGACACACTAATTGGCTGAACTCTGAACTCAATCCAAGTATTGATTTTTGTTTTTTATTGCACTGCAAACAAAATCAAAGTTATTGTTTTTAAAATCCTACTGGGCCAATTCAAATTAGAACTAGTCTTTGGAAAAGGTTGAACCAGAAGAAAAAAAGAATCAGAAAAGCGAAGTCATTTCTGTAAAAGTATTTCATTCACTTCAAGTGTCTGCATACACAGATATGCACTGTATATGTATTTCTTTCAGTTGTAGCTCTTTGAACTGAATCTCACTTAACCTATTAGCGAGATTAACCAACATGTCCCATGCTCTCTACAGAGTCTATTGAAGTGTCTACCAGTCTCTGAAGTCTGGTGGCTAGTGCAGGACTAGATGGGAAGTCCTCTGACTTCTAGTGGATCATGCATTTTGCAAGAGTGCCTTGTATTTGTCCCAAATATGTTTATATCTATTGCTCTTACTATTCTAATTATATAATTTAGTTAGATAGAAAAGAAGCTGATGAACTATAATTGCAAAAAGAAGGACTTCTTGCTTCTATGAGCACTAAATTGAACGCTTTGGAAAGACCTGATAAAGGTGTGTTGCATTTAAAGGAAAAAGAATAAATGACAACTCTGTACATTTGAATGGTTTATATGAAAAATAAAATTAAGCTATATATGTTTTACTGTAATGATTCTCTGCTTTCAGTTTAAATATAAATGACCAGTTGCCTTTCCCTAGTGTATCAAAAGATGTGAGTACACACATCTTTTCTTCCTTCTGAAACACTGATTTGTCTATGATGATCATAGTCTTTTTTGCTGGTCAAAGATCTATAAGGCACTGCCATCAACTCCCACAAATCCCAATACCTAGCCCTCTGCACAGTGACTAATAGGAGAAGGAAAGGCCAGGGAGAGGCTTCAGGTGGCTCCACTCACAGACCATGTCATTTACAAATAAGTGGAGGAGCCATACCTACCTCACAGGATCTTGGTGCAGATTAGATGAAATAAAGTACCAGAAGCCCTTAGTACAAAGATGGACCCACGCCAAAAGCTCCCTACACTCCGGCTGTTTGGTTGTCTAACCAAGTCACCCCATCTGTGCCGGGGTAACCAACCCTGAAATGGAATCACGAAGCAGTCTCTTGCACGATGAGGCAAATCCAAGGTGTGGATGCCAAATGGATTCATGCCTCCCACCCTTCCCCACCTGGACTAACACAACAGACCCCCCCCCCACCTCCGGGTCACATCCTCCTCCAGGCTATTTCCCACCCTACAGCTGGCACTACCATCCCTAACTGCCGCTCTCTCCCACACAGTCCCCAGGCAAAGGGTTTGCCACTCAGACCGCAAGCCTTTATCAGGGCTGCTTCCCCTCCACTGGGATGTCCAATTAGCATCTCATACTAAATGCATCCAAAGAAAAATCTTCAATTCCCACACAAAACCAGTTCCTTTCTTGGTCTTCCCTCAGTAACCACCCCCAGTCAGACAGCTGGTTAGGCCATAGTCATCTTTGATTCCTTCTATCCCTCAATCCTCGAAGACCATGTATCAGAAGTCTTGCTAGCTCTCTTCCTCCAAACGTCTTGGATTTTCCATGATTCACCACCTCCATAGCTACCAATCCATGTCAAGCCTCTGTCCTCTCCAGCCTGGACCCCTACAATATAGTTTCATAACTAGTTTACTCCTTCTCCAGTTGCTTCACCTCTGAGTCCTTCTCACACACACACCCTTCCCTACTTCCACTGACTATGCTGGGCTTTTTTCTGTTCCTCAAATTTTTCACCCTTATTCCAGCCTCAAGATTTCTGCACTATAGTTCTGTCTGCCTAGAACCTTCTTCCAGACTGCCCCATGAGCCGATGTCATCACACATGCCCCCCACCCAGAGGCTTATATTGGCCAACCTACCAAGCCCCATCCCCACCACCCTCAGAAGATACCCGAAGTCTCCCTTTAACATTATCCTATATCATCTTCATGGCAGTTGTCACCATCTGAAAGTATCTTATTTCTTTACTTATTCATTGCCTAACCCACCACCTTCACCATTAGAAGATACATTCTAGGAGGTCTAGACTGTTTCTCCATTGTTTACCATGTAACCCCAGCACCTACAACAATGCCTGACACATATAGATGCTCAATAAACGTGGTTGAATAGATCAACACCCATTTCCTTTCTCCCCATCTTTGGCCACACTGAGCCCTTGACTTCTACTTGCTCTTTCAGTTATTTGCCCCTCCCCGCCGTAGTTAGGCATTATCTCTGTCCTCTCCCTTTCACACAGTTCCATCAGAGCACTCACTGTGTTATTCTTCATCATTCCCTTTACCACATCCCCAGCTAAACCAGGAGATCTGAGACCAGGGGCCACATCTTGCCCAGTCCTCTAGCCCAACACACAGAGCAATTCTCTACACCTCAACCGCCTTGTGTGCCCTGATGGCTAAATATGAAATAGTCTTTCCCTCCACCCCCTTCTCCATCATGGTGCCACCATTATAGCATGTATCATTATCTCAAATCATCTCATCTCTATTAACTGATTTATTTGTTCTGCTTATCTATTGTCTGTCTTCCACCTTTATCCCTAGTGACCGGAGCAGTGGTTGACACATAGTAGGTGCTTTAAGTAAAGATTTTTTTTACAAATGCCTCATTCAACCTGTTTGTTAAATGAAGTCCTAGTTAATTGATTAGCCACCATGAGCAATATAAATCTCAGGGTACTTGAAGGTAAGGAGATGCAATGCTATGTTTACTCGTGGTTTCCAAAACAAGACACATAGACGTGATTCATGAAAATTAAATCACATTAGGAAGCACATGTTGAGGGGAGAGAGGGCAATAGAGATTTGGCTAATGAGCAAAATGGGGCTCGAACTGCCTGGGGCATCTATTGTCTGAATTACTACTTGGTTGCTTCTTTTGTTTGGCATGAAGAGCCCAGACAGGAGCAGCAAGTCTCTCTGCAGCTCTAATAATTCTATTCCAATTAGTCCAATTAGAGACTGGTCCAGAGATAATTGCCCAGATGTTTGATTTCATCAGAGGTCCCATTGCATATGCAGCCTAAGAAGATTATCATAGATTTTGGCATATGGAGGATGGGGGGAAGGGATGACACTCAGCAAAACAGGTTGCAAATGCAAGTTCCAAGAGTAAAGGAGTCTCAGCAGCTCCTTTCCAGGAGGAAGACCTCAGGTCATCTGCCTTCTGCAGGCCCTTGACCTGATCCAGCTGGGGAGCAGGAGCATGAGATTTG
This sequence comes from Canis aureus, assembly GCF_053574225.1. Classification (NCBI taxonomy): domain Eukaryota; kingdom Metazoa; phylum Chordata; class Mammalia; order Carnivora; family Canidae; genus Canis; species Canis aureus. Next base: position 25,035,966 of record NC_135624.1, on the reverse strand, counting down.
CTGGTGACATCAGCTTGGCATCTTCTGTGTGACATGTAAATAATACCAACCATGTTAAGTCACTGTAGGTTCACAGGATGGCTGAGGACATGGGCAACGTGACAGCCACAAGGGCAGCAAAAGTAGAGACTGGGACAGAGCCTGCTTATGGGGCCAGTGGAACAGAGGCCAGCTCAGGGCTGCCAGCAACCAGCCCCAAAATAATGTGTCATCAAGATGGCACAGAGACTTGGCCAGAATGGTCCACCTCAGTGGAAGGAAAGGTCTGGCTAATTCTAAACAGGTCATCAAATACAGAAATGCACCCAAGAACTAGCTGCACTTCACCTTGGGATAGGGTGTCTGTGAGGAAGAAAATCTATTGATTTCTACTTTGTTCTTACTGTGAATAAGATAGGCCAGTTAATCATGTCTGAAGCCCATAAGAGATGAGAAGAGTGTCTAGCACAGCGGTTCCCACCCTTGGCGGCACAGTGGAATCTGGCAAGCTTACAGAATGCCGATGCCTGGACTCCACCCCCGAAAATTTGGATTTTATTGGACTTGGACCAGGGTGCAGCCTGGGAATTGGGCATTTAAAAATTTCCCCAGGGACTTTAATGTGCGGCCAGGTGAGCATCACTGCTAAACGCAGGTGGAGGAAGCTCTGAAACCCATGGACACTCCCAGAAACTCCCAACACTTTCTGGACTCATTTTAAGCAAAGAGGAAAGAAAAGGACCACTCACTGACTCTTGTCACAAAAGGCTCCTTCTGGGACATAGGGAATACTGTTATAGGTTTTATTGAACTTATAATTTTCTATAAAATCCTAATTCCTGAGACTAGCACTCTGGAGCCTCTATCTACTGCTCATATAGTCCTTCAACAAATACTTATTGAGCACCTGCTGTGGCCTCAATGTTCTTGTTCTCATGAGGCTTTCATTCTGTTAAGGGAGTCTGAGAATAAACAATGAAATATCACAAATAGAATAATTTCACTAAACAAAAAGTGTAATAAAAAAAATAAAATAAGGTAAAGTGACCTAGGAAGACAGGTAAGGAAATGCAAGGTACTTTAGGTAGTCCGAGAAGGTATGCTCAATGAAATAATATCTGAACTGAGTCCTGAACGTCGAGGACCCAGCACACGAATATTTGAGGGAAAAGCATTCCAGCAGAGGGAACAGCAAGTGCAAAGGCCCCAACCTCAGTCTCCCTGTAGCTCCACTTCAGCTCCTCTGCTCACCTGCTGGTTGTCACCACCTCCCCTGCCTCTGCACTTGGGATTTGTGCCATCAGAAGTACATCTTCCCACCCAAATCTCTTACTTCTTCATGAAGCCCCTCCTCTAAGAAGGTTCCCATGCCCATCCCCTCCTCGTTCTGGCCACTCTTCACCTCACGTCAAATGCTTGTGAATGCCCTTGGTAAACCGCAGTAGGTATAAAAGCACAAGACATGATTGTTGCTACTCATACCTCCTTAGCATCAGGCCTGAATCTGCACTGAATCATCACGCCCTTGATTTTACTGTCTTATTGTTTCACCTGGGTACATCTGGTCTCCTCCTATGAGATCGCTGGTTCTTTGGATCATAGATCGGTTTCCTGCAACTGTTCCTAGTTGCTCCTAGAACAGAGCTAGGCATTCATTCACAGCCTCTGATTAGAGCTGTTTATACAAGAAGCCGACTAGGTTGTCAATTAAGAGTTTGTGTGAATGAAAGAATTAATCAGTAAGCCTTGCCTCAAAACCACACAGCCTTCATTCGATTTTGTGCTAGTATTATCTCCAATTTATAGATGAGGAAACCAAGGCCCAGTGAGATCAGGCTGCTTGCCCCAGGTCATACAGCTGGTAAGTGGCAGGGCTGGGACTTAAACCCAGGCCTATCTGGTATTAGATGCTATACCACACACTGCATAACATGTCATGAAGCGTGAATGTCAGTAGTCCCATTCTCAATTTTTGTGGGGTTTTTTAAAAGATTTTATTTATTTATTCATGAGAGACACACAGAGAGAGGTAGAGACATAGGCAGAGGGAGAAGGGGGCTCCCTGCAGGGAGCCCAAGCAGGACTTGTTCCCAGGACCCCAGGATCACACCCTGAGCCAAAGGCAGACGTTCAACCACTGAGCACCCGGGTATCCCCCATTCTCAATTTTTGAATAAAGAAACTAAAACTCACAAAAGAGTTAACAGATATGGCCTGGTTCATAGACTGAGCTGGTGCCAGAGCCAGGGCAGGTATTCATGGCTTTGGATGCCAAGGCCTCTGGGCTCTCTGCTTTGCCATGTCCCTTGCAAAAGGTCAAAATTCTGGTCAGGATTCAGCCAAAGTATCAGATCATCACTGTGCCCTCTACTGAATTTAGTGCTGCAAGGGAGCTCCTGACAATAGGTGAAAATGTCTAATGAAATGACAAATGGGCGCAGGCTGGAGCGTATTCATTCACTTTAAATAATATTTCTTTCTTTTCTTTCTTTCTTTCTTTCTTTCTTTCTCTCTCTCTCTCTCTCCCTTCCTTCTTCTCTTTTTCTTTCTTTTCTTCTCTTTTCTTTTCCCTTCTTTTCTTTCTCTTTCAACTGTTTGAATGGCAGAGATGGGGGAAGAGCAGGAGAACGAAGTTAACCCTTATCAAGCACCCTGAGCAGGTCACATAACCTTATCTGTAGTATAAAATAAAAGGTTGGCAGCTCAAGCAAGTGAAAAGTACAGGATACATACTTAAATCTGAATTTCAGATAACAAGACAATATTTTAGTGTAAGTATGTCTTGTGACTATTTGGGACATACTTACACTGAAAACCCTGGCTTAATGAAACCTGCCTCACAGGCTTATCCTGAGGATTAACAACACACCAAATGAAAAGTGCTCATAGGTACCTAGCTAGCAAATTGGCAGCCCTTGGTCCAAGTGGCAATCCTAGGTGTGCTCAAAGACTGTCTTTCTCCCTTTATCTTACAGTTGAAAATAAATAAATAAATCTGTACCTTTACACAGATTAGAAAAATGGCCATTGTGGAATACTGACTCACAGTTTCCTAAGGAGAAACCATGCCCCACTCTCAGCATGTGAGGCTCTTTGCTCAGGCTGGAATCTGGTGGCTAAACCAGTGAAGCCCCAGTGCACCTGGGTGGCTCAGTAGTTGAGCATCTGCATTTGGCTCAGGTCATGATTCCAGGGTCCTGGGATCGAGTCCCACATCAGTCTCCCTGCAAGGAGCCTCCTTCTCCCTCTGCCTATGTCTCTGCCTCTCTCTCTCTGTGTCTCTCATGAATAAATAAATAAAATTTTTAAAGACAACAACAACAATGAAGCCCAGAAAAGTTCTTCATGAGACATAATAATAGAAGAGATAACAGGATAGTGGTTTTGCAAACAAGAATAAATCTGCTGAGCAAGAGGGGAACACGAGATGAGGAGATAGTGCGGGTGAAGGCGGAGGGGAGGGAGATAGGACCTTGGGAGACCACATGAAGAAAGTTTCCGGGAAAATGTCAAGTAGGAAAGGTCTATTCCTCCTAAATCAGAACATCTGAGCACCTTGCCTGATGCACTGACAGGAAGGAAACTTGTTTCAAAGGTTCTCAGACAACCTCAGGCACAGTGGGGAAGTGAAGAAGTTCCCTCTGCCTCTTCAGTGGTTAACATCAAGTCTGTCGAGCAAACCCCCAATGTCTCAGAAACACTGTTCCAAGAAAAGCACCAGCATAATACACCACTGCCATCCCAGGTTGGCATTGCTCTGTTCACACATCCAAGGTGCCCCCTTCTCAGACCTCAACCAGTTTATCTGACAAATTAATCACAGGGCAGGAACATTTTTTCTACAGATAATACACATTTTGATAATACCTTCTGGAATGACCTTCTTCTCTCCTCTCCAGCATCTTACTCCTTATTGCTGTCTAACTGGTTATCTGAGTGAGAGGGGGGGGTGCTTCTCAAGTAGAAGAGAGGGCTAGTGTATGTCCTGGTAAAAATGAGATCTCGGTGCATCTCTCCAAATGCCTTCCAGGAGCAAGGAATACAGTAGGTATGCAACAGGTGTTCAATAATTTTGTATTGGGATGAAAGAATCCATTCACCTGCCCTAGTGGCTCTCCTGATTTCAGAAAAGGTCATCCCCAGTGCTGTTCTTATGCAAGCATTTCTGGGGGAATATTCTGAGTAATTGCAAATCTCAGTCACATCATTAGTTACCACCCCGCACAGCCATCGAATAATGATCTACTTTGGGAGTCATAAGGAGAGAAAGTTCTCCTTCAGGCACTTGTGTGGAAGAAAATTCTGGAGATGACAATAGGAACAATGTGCACATCTCCCAGGTGGAATGGCAGGTTTCTGATCGCTATTATTACTACCAATATTGTGCAATGCTTTTGGGCAACTGACAAAGCACTAGGTGTTAGGAAGAGTTTAAATAGCAGGCTTCCCAACCTCCAACTCATGTCTAAGACTCCATAGCCTGTGTTGGCCTGCCCATTGGAATGGAAAACACAAGGTACTCTCTACTTCCTTACTCAAAGCCTTGGGGACATGGCAAGCTCTCCTGGGAATGGGGGTTGCCAAATCAATCATGTTTGTCTTTGCCCACTCTTTTTTCTACCTTTTGATTATTCAGGTGTAGAAGAAAGTAAAGAGGTGACAGGGAAGCCTCTACCTCAGGGGCTCCTGAATTTCTGGTAGGTTCTCAAGAACAATGTGTGAAGCTAATACAAAATATTGTCTCTCAAAAAAAAATATTGTCTCTCTTAGAGCCTCTCGTGCTCATCAAAAGTGATTTACAAAGAGTGGTGAATATATACCACATCTCAAAAAACAAAGACTGCTTACAACCCAGTATCGGAATAAATCTGATATCAGAAGCAGGTACAGTTGGCTTGAGAGAAATAATGATTTACTTATTCATGCTTTACATTGTAGATGAGAAAAGATCCAATTCTCTGGAAGTCAGTTAAGAGAGTTCATTTTTCCCGCACTCCTGCTCCATCACTGGGAGACACAGAGAATGGATCAATCTTAAAACTCTACTGTCTGGGTGATATTTTTTTGTGACAGCCACAGTATAGTTTTATACTGTGCATACACCACAAAATCTTTCCATATCCTTATAGAGATGGCAATTCTCAAGCAAGCAACCGGGTAAGAGGTGGAAAATGGTGGGGAGTGTCCCTGCTAGGAGCCCCTTTGGATCCTGAAGGTGAAATGGAGTCAGAATAAATAAAGTTTTGAAAGCTGTGGGGATAACAGGAAGAGCCTACTGGAGACATTTGTTGTACAGTTGGGGGTACAGTTGGGGGTTACAGTTTCTCATGTATTAGAGATAGAAAATCACACCTCAATCCAGCAGTGCCAAACTACATGGATGCCACTAGACCCCTGGGAATTAAATGAGGGAATGGGAAGAACAATCAGCCATCCCCCTGTTAGCGTAAGAAGGATATTTAAGGGGCATCTGGGTAACTTAATTGGTTGAACACCTGACTTTGATTTTGACTCCGATTACTCAGGTCATGGGATCAAGCCCCACTCAGGCCCCAGGCACAGTGGAGAGTCTGCTTGAGATTCTCTCTTTCCCTCTACCTCTACCCCTCTCCCCCCAAAATTAGTAAATAAACCTTTTTTTAAAAAAAGAGGAAGAAGAAGAAGAAGAAGAAGAAGAAGGAGGAGGAGGAGGAGGAGGAGGAGGAGGAGGAGGAGGAGGGGCACCTAGGTGGCTCAGTTGCTTAAGCATCTGCCTTTGGCTCAAGTCATGATCCTAAGACCCTGGGATAGAGCCCTGCATCAGGGTGGCCTGCTCCTCCCTCTCCTTCTGCTGCTCCTCCTGCTTGTGCTCACTCTTTTTCTCTCTCAAGTAAATAATCTTTTTTAAAAAGGAAGGATATTCAAGTAGCATCCAAAGTGATAGGTAGTTGTTTCAAGGGCAAGCTACATAGTCTGTTGGCAAGCTGCTGAGTCTGGATAAGTCTTCTTATTCAAAGATGAATAAGTAGGTGAAACTATTTACTTCTGAATGTCCAGTAATTTCAAATATTTGTACTTTTTCACAGTACATGAAAGTGATATTTAACACTTTTTGAAGTAAAACTTAATCTTTGGGGATATGCAGTATAAATAGGACTTACAGGTAATAGTTGCTTTCATTTCCAGGTCTGCTGAATATATGATTAAGTAAAACAAAGCACAATAGCCATCCTTTCCCTTCTATTACAACACTGATCATGTGCCTTGATAAAATGACTGGGTAGATAAGATGTGGATTTACCTATAAAACATGACCATTGGTTTGTATACTTTGGCCTTTTCTCAATCCATGACATTTTTCAATTTTTCTTCAAGGGGAATTCTTCAGTTTTCCTTTCTAGTCATCTATGTCTATGTTAGTAATGTTAATTTCTTTTATTGCAGAAGACTTGATCTTTATTGCTCAGTGTCCTTATTCTTCTTTCATTACCATATACTGTATTAGTTTCAGATGTAGAATTTGGTGATTCATCAGTTGCATACAACACCCAGTGCTCATTGCATCAAGTGTTCTCCTTATTGCCCATCATCCAGTGACCCCATCCTCCCACCCACCTCCTCTCCAGTGCCCCTCCCTTTGTTTCCTATACTTAAGAGTCTCTCTCTCTCTCTTCTTTTTAAAGATTTTATTTATTCATGAGAGAGAGAGAGAGAGAGAGAAGCAGAGACACAGGCAGAGGGAGGAGCAGGCTCCACGCAGGCAGTCTGACGTGGGACTCCATCCCGGGTCTCCAGGATCACGCCCTGGGCTGAAGGCGGCGCTAAACCACTGAGCCACGGGGGTTGCCCAACTTAAGAGTCTCTTGTGGTTTGTTTCTCTCTCTGTTTTCATTTATTGTATTTTTCTTCCCTTCCCTTATGTTCATCTGTTTTCTTTCTTAAAGTCCTCATATGAGTGAAATCATATGGTATTTGTCTTTCTCTGGCTACTTATTTCACTTTGCACAATACTCTCTAGCTCCATCCACATCATTGCAAATGGGAAGATTTCATTCTATTTGATGGCAGGGTAATAGTTCATTGTATATATATACCACATGTTCTTTATACACTCATCTGTCAATGGACATCTGGGCTCTTTCCATATTTTGGCAATTGTGTGTGGTTTTTATTGCAATATAAGATAAAAGAATTATGTATTTTTAACTAAAAAGATGAATAAAGAAGAGATAAGCTATGCAAAAATATTGAATAACAAGGAAAAAACATCATTCTGAAGACTCAAGAGTATGTCCAGAAGAAATTATTTCAAAAACCTTAACATCAATAGAAAGAAAAATGAAATTCCTTCTGTAAAATAGGCAGAAATCTATAGAGATCAAACTGAGCCACATAGAAAGCTAGATGAACTACAGGAGTATTTCAGAGCAATAAAAATGCAATAACATATTTCAACTCTGCATTAGAAGGAATAAAGAGAAAAACTAACCCTATGAAAAATATACCAGTAGAGCAAAGGGTATATTTGGGATGGTGTAGGGGAATGTAGAATGAATGTAGGGGAAAAGAACAAGCAAGTAAATATTCAAAGAGTGATACAAATTTACAGGAGGAAGCCAAGTTAAAAAAATATATATAGGGCAGCCCAGGTGGCTCAGCAGTTTAGCACTGCCTTCGGCCCAGGGAAACACAGGATCGAGTCCCGTGTCGGGCTCCCTGCATGGAGCCTGTTTCTCCCTCTGCCTGTGTCTCTGCCTCTCTCTCTCTCTCTGTCTCTCATGAATGGATAAATAAAATCTTTATATATGTGTGTGTGTGTGTGTGTGTGTGTTGTACATGAAGAAACAAAATTGCAATTAAAGTAATAAAGATATAATTGAAGAAAATTTTGCTCAGCTGAGTGAAGACCAAAGTATATAAGTCAGTGGCCATAGTTTCATAGGCAAGTCAACAGCTGTTATATGTCTTAAAAAGAACATAAAAAAAAATAAAAATAAAAAAATAAAAAGAACATACACCCTGGACACATTCTGGTATTTTTTAAAATAGAAGGATAAAGAAAAAAAGAAGTTTAAGAAACAAAAAAAGGATATAAATTGGTCAATTGTGTGGTTTCTTCTCTGTAGTTCTATAGTCTTCCCAGAATAAAATGGGTGATTTTCAGAAAATTCTAAAGAAAAGAATGTTTGATCCTAAGCCATGATATACCTAGCCAAGTTGTTTGCAAATGATAGGAAATTAAAAGAAAATCTTTGATAAGGAAGGATTTGGAAAAATGCACCTCTCTCATATTGTCTCTAAAAAAATATTGCAAGTCAATGAACTCTGTTGGTCAAAAAATGAGTTAGAGTTAAGCATTTAAAAATGGAGAAACTATGGCATAAAAAAACTAGCACTGAAAATGTAAATCAGCCAAGCACAGAGCTTAGTCTATAAATTGGATTCAAAAGCAAACAACAAAGCCATTTGTAAAAGATAAGATATAGAATATAAAATAATTTGATGATAATAATCAGGGCTTTAAATTCCAGGTCATCTTTACAAAAGCCAGGAAGAAAGAAGTAAACAGATTTAAGATTCTTTTTTCTTACCTAGCAGGGAGTCAAAAAGTATTATTTTTATTTATGATCATTAGAAAAACATAGGTTAAAAAAATGTTTTGGGAAAAACTTAAAAGAAAGCCACTAGTAAAAAATATAAGCAGTTTGAAAAAAAGGCAAAAGTAATCAAAGAGTTTCCAGTGTCAGTCTTGTCAACCAATTCCATTATACTTCTCTGTTTTTCCTAATAAGCAGATGGGGAGTAAGACTTGTCTTGCCCCCAAGGAGCTATAGGACAGGAAAGAGATGGAAACACATTCTGCCTGATGTGAGAGCTTTTCAAAGATGTATGTTTAATTTCTCCATTTATGGGGACCCGGAATTCATGGTGGGTGGGGTGTGAAGTGGGAAGGAGGAAGATTGGGGAAGGTTTCCCTTCAGAACACTTGGAACACTTAAATGACTTATTTGTCTGCCTTCTCTATAGACTCTAAGCACCACAAAGTCAGAACTTTTCTGTCTCCCTAGTGTCTTACTGGATAGACTGATGGATGGATGGATAGATGGATGGATGGATGGATGGATGGATGGATGGACATATGGCAGACAGATTAATAAACCCTTAGTTAATTAGACCCATACTTTCCTCAATTTGCATTTCCGCTAGGGATCCTAATTAATCCTACCTCTAAGGCAGTAAAGTTCACCCTCCCTCTGTAGGTCATCTGCCTTCTATACCACAGCAGCAAATTGAAACCACGGCTGAAGGGCCTGGAGGAAGTGTTGTTCCTGCCTAAATGCCTGTCTCACCATCGGGGAGTGCCTGCCCTGGGGAGCTGAGAGGCCAAGGCAGTGTATTATTCTTTGTGACTCACTGTGCTAAAACGGGAGAGCAAGAATGCATCCTTGATCACATTATTTCTTTTTTCCCAATTTGACTTAGAGCCTAGAAAGCTGAGCTATGGCATAAATGATGTGTGAGGTCAGACTTTAGTTTGTGGAGAGAAGGCAAGGCAGACAGCTGAGTTATATACCAATAATCCACCAACAGTCCTAACGTTGTCTCTGTTAGCCCTTTCCCCCCCTTGCTCTCTCAGGGAGGAAGAAAGATATTTTCTGGTGGTGGTGGGGGGGCAGAACAGGGTGGAGGAAGAGTTGGGATGCAGTCATTTGCACTACTGACCTAGTAAAAGTAGTGTTGGACTTTTAGCTTCTCAGTGGACAGTTGTCATGGCAACCTTGGAATCAAGGAGCCCACCCTCTTTTGGCCATTGTCTGGAGTACAAAGTCCCTGTTCAGCTTTCTACAAGCTGGTTAAAAAAGCACATCCAGCCAGACAGATACAGACACCGATAGACAGGCACTCAAATATGTAGAAAACTTTTTAATCATATAGCAGGAGTCAAGTTCCTTCCTACAGCTCTTAATGACCCAGTTTACTGAAACCTCATTTTTATCTTCACCTGTGGGAACAGGAAATACTCTGATGGCAGCAGAGACAGCCTCCCAGTCACCAACAAACTGTCACAAAGCCTTGTTAGTGCACGTTTCTGCATTCTTGAAACCCAGTTCCTGGGCACCATCACAAGCCATGGTTTGCTGGTGAAAGCAATGCCTGGCCCTGAAGGATGTGAGGACAATGAGGCATAATGGAACACAATTTGTGGTTTCCTACCCTATAGTTGTCAGATCTGCTGCTGACCCAAAACAGCCAGCCTTTCCACAAGAATCCGAGCTCAGGGCAACCATACAGGAAAAGGTTTCCTGAGGCAAAGTGCCCTGTAACGTCAATGCAAAACTCTGTGAGGAAACTGATGGCTTTATGAATTTACTTAACGCTACAAAATATAAAGAACACCAGCTGGCAGCTTGACTGGCATTGAGGCCAGAGCGTCTGGCTTCGGGCCAGAGATGTTCAGAAGCTCAGAGGAGGTCCCTTTGCTAAGGCCCAGCCTCTAACAGTTCCTTTTCTGGCCACTTAGGACACAAACCACAGGGCAATCTGGAAGAGGGCTCAGATGTCACCTGGCCTACATCATCACAGCCAGGTGAGAAAGTAAGTGCAGAGAGGTTAAGTGACTTGTCTAAAGATACACAGCCAGTCTCTGCCAGAACCTGGACTGGAACAAATCCAGGACTTCGGAAGGCCAAGTAGATAATGAGGAACATAGCAAACTCTTCAAGGAATAGGAAAGAGAGTAAATAAGAGACCAAATCAGACGCTGAAACTGAGCACCAAGACCCACAGGAATCTCATGAGATTATTTTCAGATTAACAATATAATACTTACCGTAATTTACTGGGAACCTACACTGTGCCAGCCACTTTACTGGATGCTTCACATACATTATTTCTTGGTGACAAGGTTAGTTATCCCTATTTAACAGATGGACAAAGTAAGGCTGGAAAAATATAAATTACTTGCCCAAGACTATATGGATACTGAGAAGAAATGTTGATTCTCTTGAGTCTTTCTGCCCTTGAAGCCTGAGTCTTGACTTGTTACGCCACTGACTTTCATCAAAAGGAGGAGCAAGGAGCTGAATGTCCTCATTTATTTTGGGCTCCCATATGTTCAGACCTTAAACTAAGACATCTCCCAGAGAAAGTCAGGACACAAAGTTAAGACAAAAAACTATAGAACTCTTAAAGACAAAGAGATTCATGAATTGAAGGTAGGTTGGTTGGGATTACATGTGGGTGGTAGATAATCTTTTGCGGGTTGGGCTTGGGTTATTTGTGTGTGTTTGCTTTGAGGTAAACACCAAGACTTGATTTGTCTTTTCCTGACATTTACTGTAGAGCCAGAACCTCCTAGCAAGCCAGGCCAAAGGAATGGGCCTGTTTTTTCTAAACCTTAGAAGCCAGAGGATTTATTAAAGTTGGTCAGACATTGATACTGCACACCAGGGTTCCTTTGAACACTTGACAGGGCTGGATTCCAGAAGGTCTAATTAGTTAGAGAGAACGTGGGGGAAGCTCCAAGATGCCTGCCAGTGGATGGCGCCATATTAGTTCACTCCCAGAAATCCCTACCTATTGTCCTCATGGCCAACCCTTGGTTTGCTCCCTAGCTGGAAGAGAAATCACACAGGCATTTCAGAGCAAAAAGGAAATTATTTTTCCCTTGTGTTGACTCTGAGGCCAAGGAGTAAAGCACTAGCATTAGGGTTGGAAACAGAGGAGCCTCGGGCCTTATATGGAATTTGGCTACTCACCTGTCATATCACCAGCATGGCTCAGAAGTGCAGGAATAATCACCAGCCCTGATAGCCACTGAACATGTCCTCTCTCCAGCTCCTTGCTTATACCTCTGCGGGTCTCTGATCCCCTTGCCTCAGGTCTTCTGCTCCTAGGTCTGGCCTTTGGGTCCCAGGCCCCAATAACATGTTACGGTTACACTTGCCTGACTTTCATCTTCCAGACTCTTTGGGGCGTGATCCACCCTGTGATGTACAGCTAGGAAGGAGAGACACTCCTCCTTCCACCAACTGGAAGGTATCTGTGACACCCTAAAAGCCAGGTCAGCCTAGCCAGGGACGATACACATACAAAGATCTGCCCTTCGTCTCCTAGAGCTGGAATAAAAAATGTAAGTGGGAGACAGACAGGGCAGGAGACAGTTCTCTAGGAGGGCAACAGACCAATCTGATTCGTGCTAAAGTCTGGACTTTATCCTGCAGACTTGGAGAACCACTGAAAGGCATGATACAGGGGCCTGGTAAATTCTGCTTTGCCGGGTAGCCTGGGTGGCTTGGTGGTTTGGTGCTGCCTTCGGCCCAGGGCCTGATCCTGGAGACCTAGGATCGAGTCCTGTGTCAGGCTCCCTGCATGGAGCCTGCCTCTCCCTCTGCCTGTGTCTCTGCCTCTCTCTGTGTGTGTCTGTCATGAATAAATAAATAAAATCTTTAAAAAAAAATTCTGTTTTGCCTTCCTTGGGGTTACTCTGCTGATTCCTCAGGGTGGTTGTACTGGAGGGAGAGAGACAGGGAGCAAGTGAAAAAATTGAGCAAGACGTGAGAAGGAGAACAAACCAGGCTTCCCTGCCACTCGCTGCTGGTGCACTCAATCAGCACCTCATGGGGGCAGAGGCAGGACGGAGCTGGGCTCCCTTTTAATCGCCCTTGTGTTTCTACATGCAGCCATCGTGGCCCTGATTCTTACACTTGGGGGCCGCCTCCTCCTCTCTTTCCTTCTTCTCCCTCACTCCCTCTCTTCCCTTCTCACCCCGTCCTTCCTCCTCCACCTCTTCCTTCCTCCCCTCTCTCTGACACACCATGGAGAGAGATGTCTTGCCTCCTGCCTCCTGCCTCTGGCTCAAGACTCCCTGATGGAAGAAAATGGAAAAGTAAAACAGAAAAACCAGGCTGAACCATTGAAAAAAAAAAAAAAAAAAAACTGAAGAGGGATGGCTGGGTGGCTCTGTCAGTTAAGCGGTTGCCTTCAGCTCAGGCCAGGATCCCAGGGCCCTGGGATGGAGCCTGCTTCTCCCTCTCCTCCTGCCCCTCCCCACTGCCTACTCCCCTGTTTGTTCTCTCTTTCTCTCTCTCAAATAAATAAGTAAAATCTTAATTAAAAAAAAAAAAACCAACTGAAGAACAATCAGCATGTCTCTGTGAGAGGCAGCTATGACCTAAAAGAGTACAATCCTTGCCACTCTAAAACAGAAGCCCCTGGTGTCAGGGGGACCAACAAATGCTTGATCTTTCCTGCGTCTAGAAACTCTGGGGTGCTCCACAAATATTAAAAACAACTTTTGTCAGAGACTCCATCACCTCGGAGCCCGCAGGTGGGAATCACAGCCCTCTCCAATGACCCTGTCGGCAGACAGTACCCTTGGGCCCATGTACTGGCTTCCCTAAGACCGTGCATCACCTTCAACTTGCCCAGGACTATCTTCAGTGACTGTCCCAGGTCACAGCAACCTGTTTACAAACATCTAGAATTCCCAGGCACTTTTAGGACAAGGGACTCGAGATGTGTCCAAGTGGGCAGTGAAGTCTGCTCTAAGAGAAGCTGTTCCTCAGGATCTATTTATGCCCATGTAAACACTTGCCAAGGAAACAAGGCATGTGGGCATGCGCTGGCCCCGCGGGTCCTTGGGTGGCTGCAAAAGGCAACTGGACAGTCACATGTCATCACAGTGGAAAGTACATATGCAACTATTCTTAGCTCTGGAATGTATACACTGTCTCCCTGCCCAGTGCTTCTTTCCCGAAGTTCTAGAAAACTGCGAAAGCACCGTTAGCATAAACAAATCCAGAACTCTCCCAGGACAAATCATTTGCCAACTGAAGGAAAGGCCTGGGTTTATGGTTTCACTTGGAGCAGAGGTGGAAGCTCTCCGGAGGGACCAGCCGGACCAGGCATCGGTGGATGTCACTGCAGCAAACCAAGGTAAAAACCTCTAACGGTTAATTCTCCTGCAGGTAGACAACCAGGTGTCACCCAGGAAACCCTGCCCAGAGTACCGTTTGCTCTCTGCTTTCTATTTATCACATCTTTAAAACAAAACCCCAAAGCCTCTATGAAGCCACGTTTTAAAAATTAAATTGCAGAGGCCCATTCTCATCCTTTAGTACCATCTAGTTACCAGAGG